>NW_019396080.1:371591-498403 GCF_000591075.1 Eurytemora carolleeae | reverse complement strand
TAATGTGTTGTGTAGATAATACCACTCTGGTTTTTAAACTCGACCCCTAGGAAAATCAAAATCAAAATATGTAATTAAATGTTTCTTAAAAATTTAGTTTTATTTTCATGCCGCCGCTTTAGTTTCGTTCATTCGTCCGGTTGAAAAAAAATCAACCTACAATTCGTTGACTTAAGAACAGCTATCTTTTTTGGAAAGTTTGAAGTTTTTAATCCATATATGGTTCTTCATAAAAGTGATTAGATAATTAGAAAATTATGCAGCAGAGACATTCAAATTGACGGAATTTATCTTCATTCGACATTATGTTTCTCCACACTTGGCCGTAAATCGGGCGTTTAGAAGGACTGGAAGATCACATGAAATTACGTATACAGTCCTCATGAGAAAACATTCGAGTTACAAAAACTACAAAAAAATTGTGATTATTTTATTTTTTACACAGTTACCTATTATTTCCGCCAGGTTTGAATAGTTGGTAGAGGCCTGATCAGGTTTTAATCTGGTAGCAGAAATTCAAAAATATTTTTAAAATTTTTTACTTATTGATTTTAAATAACAACTTATATTATTCTTCCCCCTTATTTTGTTTCTAGAAATATTTGCAGTTTATATTCAAATATTAAATGCTAATAAGCTCCTCGAAATATAACATTGCTCTCTTTTTTTTTTTTTCAATATTCAGCGTGAATTTCAATGCAAAGTGTCTCGCTCGACATGAAAATTTTAAGACGCTTATTAATAGTCTTTGAAAGCTATCTACTGACAAGAGGTGAATTTAAAAAGGTTACAAGAATTTGAAGATTAACATGAAATAGTGTTTCTCCTTTATGTATTTTCTAATCTAAAAATAATATTTGATTGACGTTTATTTGATAAATTGAAAACTGGACAAATTTTTATAGTTCTCTGAAAATAAGGTTGATGAATCAATGCCAAAAATTGCAGGACACCTAGCCCAGAAGGAGGGCGAATTGGGATTCCTGTTGTGCGCAATGTCCCGTAAAATTCCAAAACAGAGAGAGGGGATTAAATTTTGTAGATCCAGAAAAATAATATCTGTGGGATGCCTGCGTAGAGACTGGCAGCTGGTGGGGTCTTAAAATGTAACTCATGTGGCCGCAGCGCTCTGCCCCCTCGCCTGTCCTAGCCGCAGCGCTTGGCCCTGAAAGTGTCTTAACCTAACCTTACCCTAAATAAATACTAATTTAATAATTTTTTTTGATCTACAAAATTCAATCTCCCTCTCTCTGTTTTAGAATTTTACGGGACATTGCGCACCACAGGAATCCCACTCCGCCCAAAAGGAGGGTCACTAGAAATTGAGCCTACAGTCCCTTTAGACATAAAATTGAATAAATGTTGCCTCTAACGTTGATAATTAAATTCTTCTTTTTAAGTACTTACATTTAAAATTAAATGTATTTTCTTGGTATTACTTAGTATCAAATTTTTTATTTTTCATACAGGATGAATTCAAAGTGTCATTCATGTTCAATATCATCCTATCTCTTTTGCGCTTCACATTTTTTATAAATTTGAAATAATTTTTTAGATATCTTGAAGCCAAAAATGTAGGAGTACAACAATGTTAAATAGATTATTTCTATATAAATCTAACATTTCATAAATATCGCATGCAAGGAAATCCGCAAAATTGTATGATGTTAACTCACAATTTTAGTTCTGGTTTAATTCTTTCAGCAAAGGTATCATTGAATACATGAATAAAATAAGAAATATCTCCAAAAGAATGGAGGACATTTTAAAAATTGTGCATTTTTTACATTGTCTTTGTTTGACCGACTGAACAATATTATGGATTAAAGTGAACTTTTGAAGAAAATTGTAATATCTGAATTGATCAACCCGATCTTCATGAAATTTTAGGATTTGATAGAAGTAATCTATTGATTTTTTTTTGTTTTTCTACTCTTTTAATTTTGATGAAAAGTTTCTCAGATTTTTATTGGGCTATATGAGCTAGAAAAAAATGGAAAAATTTCTAGAACAGAAAAGAAAAAAATACCATATATGAGAATTGCAGAGGAACAAATATGGTTCGAATGAGACGTTTTACTCACCCTGTAAAAATAATGAGCTGTAAAATGTCAATAAAACATTACTTTGCGAATATCCGAATTGCAGAAATATTTGCCTTAGGAAAAAGTGCTGACATATTGCAAAATATTTGTCTTAATGAGCTCTTTCAGAATCTCAAAAAAAGTTACATGGGATTTTTCTTATCTCTTAGAAGAATAAATTGAAGAATAACTTTTAGACAGTTCTTAGAAAAAGACTTTTCAAAATAATTTAACTAAGGTTAAAAAATTTCTTTTTCCTGACAGAGTAATGAAGGTTTGGACGGTTAAACCCTGCCATGAAAACCATCGCCTTCGGGATCCGTAATATCTCCTTTACATCCCTAGTAAAGGGAGTGTACATCTTTTTTATATTTAAAAAGGGAGTGCACACTCTTTTTCATATTTAAAAAGGGAGTGCACACTCATTTTCCTATTTAAAAAGGGGGTGCACACTCTGTTTCATATTAAAAAGTGAATGCGCACGTTTTTCATATTTAAAAAGGGAGTGCGCACTCTTTTTTATATTTAAAAAGGGAGTGCACACTCTTTTTCATATTTAAAAGGGAGTGTGCACTCTTTTTCAAATTTAAAAGGGAGTGTTGACTCTTTTTCAAATTAAATAGGGAGTTCACACTCGTTTTCATATTTTAATAGGGAGTGTTCCATGATATTTATAAAGCAGGTGTTCATGATTTTTTTTTAAAAGGGTGGGTTCATGATATTTTAAAGAAGGTGTTCATGATATTAAAAAAAGTGTGATCCAGATATTTTATAGAAGTTGTTCATATTTTAAAAGAGGTGTTCATGATATTTTTAAAGGTGCTCATGATATTTTACATAAGGTGTTTATGATATTTCTAAGAAGGTGGTCATGGTATTTTAAAGAGGGTGTTCATAATATTTTAAAGAGGGTGTTCAAGATATTTTAAAGAAGGTGTTCAAGATATTTTAAAGAAGGTGTTCATGATATATTAAAGAAGGTGTTCATGATATATTAAAGAAGGTGTTCACTATATTTTAAAGAAAGTATTTATGAATTTTAAAGGGATTGACCATGGTATTCTTCAGGATATACTCATGAAATTTAGAAATTTTTATAAATATGGGGATGAATAGGATATTAATGGATATATAAATAGATGACTGATGAATGGTTCAAAAGTTTAATAAATGAATGATTGACTAGATGCAGGGGAGTATTCAGAAATTTTTCCAGGGGCCTAAAAAAATTTTCTGTCCAGGAGGGGGGTCTCAGCACCCGTTGGAGCCCCAAAAAAACCTGGAAATCATAGATTTCACTGATTCAAGAAGAGGGGGGNACTTGAATAGGTCTCTGACTAGATGAATAAATGAATATTAGAAAAGAACTGATGAAAATATCATGGAATGAATAAATGAATATCTTCCTATATGAAAAGGTAAATATAAAAATATGATCTGATAAATATATGAATTGAATAGATGAATAAACATAAATGAATAAAATATAAATAAATAATGAGTAATTGGATGAAAAAGATAAAAACGTAATTACTTTGTAACGTTAGCAGTACTAGTTGCTGTTAGACCTAGAACGGGAACCTACGATAGAAGATGAGGTTCAAATTTGTTGTATTGTTTTTAAAAATCTATTAATGAAAACAGATATATCGATAAATTTAGAATTGCTCAAGTACGGTGATAAGCGATTATATCAATACAATAAAGACGACTTTTATATTTAAGTTTTGATTGTTTACAAGCTTTTATCGAATTACAAGTTTACAAGTAATGAAAGAGAAGCTTTTTTATTGATAAATTCTCTGGACTTCTATGTTTTTGTGTATCCATGATGTTTAATAATTTATATCTAAACTGAATTCGAAAGTCGTCTTCATTGTATTGATATAATCGCCTACCACTGTACAAAAAAAGGAAACGACATGAAAATTTCAAGATTGTTTGAAATTAATTCCCTTTATATATCATTGTCATTTTCAACCCCAAGGCTTTCTTTATATCAAACATTATCAAATATTTCATAAAATCCACAAATGTCTAAATTCAAATTTCTAAATAGATTATATTTGTGATTCAACATTTCATCCGGATTTAAAGTAATCTAGATGTAAAATTATAACATCAAAGACAGTTGTGCAAATAAGTTTTCAAAAATAGCAACGAAACTTTAAATTTAAAAATAAATTTAACGCAAAAAATAAAAAAGTACTTTCATAAATTATCCACATTTGTAATTATAACATCAAAGTGAAGAGAACAAATTAGTTTTCAGAATAAAGATAAAGTTAGATCTTATTAAGCTCTTTTTTAAACAAGTTAGACTTGGTCTGGATCAAAAAATCAAATTGGAAGTGTTCGTAAAAAATGAAGAGTGTACAGTAAGTAACATCCATTAACGAATATAATTTAATTTTACCGTTTGTGTGAAAAAACTAAATGTTTTCCTTTCTCATGCTACTTTCTACTTCTCATGCTAATTTTCCACTAGCAATTTTACTTTTCCACTTCCCATGCTACTTTCTCCTTCTTCCTTCTCATGTTACATTTGCCTTCCTATGCTACTTTTGCCTTTCTCATGCTACTTTCCCTTTCCAATGTTACTTTTCCAATTTCAATGTTACTTCTCCAATTACAGTGCTGTTTTTCCATTTCAAATGTTACTTTTCCAATTCCAATGCTACTTTTTCCCATCTCATGTTACTTTCAAATTCCAATATTACTTTTTTTCAAACTTTTCCACTTCCTATTTTACTTTTCCATCCAATGTTACTTTTCCAATTCAAATGCTACTTTTTCTCTAAACCCATTCCCATCCTACTTTTCCCCTCACCATCCAAATTTGCTTCCTCCTATCCAAATATACCCTTTCCCATCCAACCCCCCCCCCCAGCTTTTCTTCCCTTTGGATTGTTTTTCTTTATTCCAACCTACCTCAGGGAACATTCCCTTCATGGCTCCTAGAAACTTGTAATCTGGCCGGAAATCATGTCCCCACTTTTCAAACATTTATTCTTTTAATTTAGAAAAGTGCTATTATTCTTTAAGATGGAGCCACTTGTTCCAAATTTATATTTTATACAATTACGCCGCACCCCTCTAAGGTAAGAATTTGTTTCCTTGATTATAATCAAAAATAGTAACTTTAAATTTGACGCGATTAAATGCTTAATCTGTATAAAACAGTTGACTCGAATTCAAGCGAACTCTCATTGACAGAGAGCACCAATTTGGTTGCTTCTGATTGGTCGAACCTAAACAAGGATACCAAAATAACCCTTATCCGATGACTACAAAACACAGATCAATGTTTTATGAAGGGAAAATTAATACAAAAATTGTGACCTCACAATAATCGGAATATGTTGTAAGGGTGGAGGGGTTAATTTATTTAAAGAAGGCTTATTTCTACTGAAAGGAGAGAATTTCTTAGAAAGAATAACTCCCTGTGAACAGCAATGAACTTCATCTGAAAAATACATAAAATTAAATTCCAAATTCTGGATGCATTCATATTCTTATATAACTGATTTTGTTTTTTATCAGATATATTTACAGTGCAGGGTTGAATTCTTTCTTTGGCAATCTTAACCCATTAGTATCGACGCGCCCGTCCGTGGATGAAAATGAATAAAATTTTCAGAAAAGAATATTCAAACATTTCTAAAAATATTTGCAAAAAGAATTTTAGTCAAAATGAGCAGAAATTTTTTTTTATTTTTAGGTCGGTTTTAGACCTTTCCGGACCAGCAGAAATAGACCTACGATAGTTTCGATGCATAATTTGAGCAAATAACAGCAGATTATATGTAATTTATCTAATTTATTCTGTGACAAATATGCTCAATTTTATTATAAGAATGAATTAACAAAATAATATTTAAACAACATTCTTTACAAAATACATATTACTGTAAAATATCTAAGTATGAATGAATAAAGTAATAAATCAATGTAAAGTGTCAACCAGAAAGCATAAGACTCTAAATGCGACTAGGTTTGCATTTAAATCTACGTGCAGTTAAGATTAAAGTTATTCATAAAAACATCTTAGCTCATAAATAATAAAATTTTAATTTCAAAATTACTTTCTAAATTTAACTATTCAAAGATATTCATCTTAATTTATGGTGTAAAAAAAATAAAAAATTTAGAACTTTTTTTGCCCTATCTTTACCCCAAGGTACACATTGGTTCCCTAAAAAAAATACAGCTAATCGGTCTAGCCGTTTGGCCGGCTATTGGGAACATATATACGAATGTTTTATTATATTGAAGATAGTTATGAAATTTCGACCAGTTAACTAAACAAATAAATGGAATAAAGAAATGAAGCTTTTTTTCATAAAGCTTTTTAAATTATAATAGTGAGTAAAACACCAGCACGTAACACCCCTTCGGCTTGAGGGTGTAGGTTGGGGAGGGGAACGGGTTGAAGGGCAAAGGGAACTTATGAGTGGATGCAAATGGGGGGGGGGGGTGCGCATTGATGCAAAATATATTCAGAACGTATCAGATCTTGAAATTAGTATTTCGACCTATTCCAAGAAGTTCGTTTGCAAGTTGATTTTCGTCGTTCAGATCTGGTTGCTTTCTAAGTTGTACTTTTTTTGATTGACCATAAACATTGGTCTAATACCTTATTCATTCATCAATTAATCATTTATAAACGTCTTTATGGTCAAATAGTGCATCAGACTTTCTTAGGTTGAAAACAGCTGATTCGGTACAGGTCATTTTTGACTTAGGTCTACTTCGTCAGTCCGGAAAGGTCAAAAACGACCTATATTTTGCCAAAAAAAAACCAAAAAAAGCATTTTATTGAACCAAGACTTTTCAGAATCAAAAAATATACATAGAATCCTTATAAAAAGTATAAAGAAGTGTTCCAACATTTATCCAAACAAAGAAGTTAGATGTGGGTAGAATATTTGAATATAATCGTTATCTTATCCTCTGAAAAATTTAAATCCTTCTCGTACTATTGCATAACATATATTTTTTTTAAGTATCGTGATTTAATGCTTTTCAAGAATAAGCCAGGATCAAACAGTGGATTCACAGAACAACTACATAACTAAAGAATGATTTTAAACTTTCTTCTCACATTTTTTACTTCAGTCCGAATTTAACAGTTGAACAAAATTCGTTCTTTTTTGATTTAAAACTTTTCGTCTTCATTTCTAATTTTGTTAAAGGGACTGTAAGCGCAATTTCAGGTGATCCTATGTGCAAAGATGGCAAACCACAATTTACTATTGTACCCTTAATAGTTTTGTCTGATCAAGTAAGAAATAAATATCAATGTTTATGTCTTTGAACTTTCACCCCTCGAAAACTACACAGGGGGATATTTTTAAATAATTGATTTTTCAGTTTTAGCATAAATATAATTTTTAAATCCATTTATTAAGAGTTATTGGTTTTTTATTCTTTTTTGAAGATCTTTTTTTTAGCTTAACATCTTNCCCCAACCTTACTTATTTTACTTATTTAAGGGAGGAGTGGTTGTGAGTTTTTTGTTTGAAAATAGACACGCCTGATATTTTAAAGTTTTAACAACTACACACAACAAAATTCTCAAGATGTAAAATAAAATTCAAAATGGAAAAAGAAGGAATTAATAAAAACAACGCCAGAATGAAAACAGAGAGAACATAATGAATAATTTCTGAGAAAAAAAGCAAACAAATAAATTTTAAAAAACAAATAACAACAATAAAAAGATTTTGCACATAAAAATTCAAGCCATGATATATAATTTTAATTTGTTTTTAATTATAGTAAATCATCTTATTCCATGGAAAATCGTATTTGGAAAAGTTGAAAGAAAGGGATGGATAAGTTTGGGGGGAAAAAATAAAATGATAGATCCCTAATTATATAAGTCGTCTTCGTACTACCTATAGCAATCCTCACTAATCTCCCCATTTGATATAGTTTCTGTAATTTCGTCATAAACTGCTTGCTTTTAGAGCACTTCTCAGGGGTCACATAGAGTAGTTTCAGGTTACTAGAACTAGAACATAATAATAAGTGTGATGCTCTTAGAGCACTTCTCAGGGGTCAGATAGAGCAATTTCAGGTTACTAGAACTAGAACATAATAATAAGTGTGATGCTCTTTGAGCACTTCTCAGGATTCACATAGAGCAATTTCAGGTTACTAGAACTAGAACAAAATAATAAGTGTGATGCTCTTGGAGCACTTATCAGGATTCACATAGAGCAATTTCAGGTTACTAGAACTAGAACATAATAATAAGTGTGATGCTCTTAGAGCACTTCTCAGGGGTCACATAGAGCAATTTCAGGTTTCTAGAACAAGAACATAATAATAAGTGTGCTGCTCTTAGAGCACTTCTCAGGAGTCACATAGAGCAATTTCAGGTTTCTAGAACAAGAACATAATAATAAGTGTGATGCTCTTAGAGCACTTCTCAGGATTCACATAGAGCAATTTCAGGCTACTAGAACTAGAACATAATAATAAGTGTGATGATCTTAGAGCACTTCTCAGGAGTCACATAGAGCAATTTCAAGTTACTAGAACTAGAACATAATAATAAGAATGATACTATTAGAGCACTTCTCAGGAGTCACATAGAGCAATTTCAGGTTACTAGAACAAGAACATAATAATAAGTGTGATGCTCTTAGAGCACTCCTCAGGATTCACATAAGCAATTTCAGGTTACTAGAACTAGAACATAATAATAAGAATGATGCTTTTAGAGCACTTCTCAGGGGTCACATAGAGCAATCAGGTTACTAGAACTAGAACATAATAATAAGAATGATGCTTTTAGAGCACTTCTCAGGGGTCACATAGAGCAATTTCAAGTTACTAGAACAAGAACATAAAAATAATAAGTGTGATGCTCTTAGAGCACTTTTCAGGGGTCACATAGAGCAATTTCATATTACTAGAACTAGAACATACTAATAAGAATGATGCTCTTAGAGCACTTCTCAGGATTCACATGGAGCAATTTCAGGTTACTAGAACAAGAACAAATAATAATAAGTGTGATGCTCTTAGAGCACTTCTCAGGAGTCACACAGAGGAATTAGAGCACTTCTCTCAAGGATTATATAGAGCAATTTCAGGTTTCAAGAAGAAAAATAAACATTGATTATGGCTCTAAGAACATTTCTAAGTGACCACATAAAGCTATATCAGGTTACAAGAATAAAAATAAACATTAATTAAGACTATAAGAACATTTCTAAGTGACCATATAAAGCTATATCAGGTTACTTCTGGTTTCCTTAATGTTTTGCGAAGAAAAAGTTTCTTTTCAAAAGCAAAAATCGACTCTGAAGTCTCATTCTTTGAGGGTAACCCTGCATGATAACAGATGATACCAGGGGTGGGCTTGAATAGCCAAAATATACCTGTTCGACATTTCTTTGAGAATTCTAGATTTTTCTTCCTTTCCTGTTGAACTGTTCAAAACCGCAGCATTTACACCAAGAGTCTGAAATTTGAAAAAATTTGTAACTTATAGAAAATGTCATTTATCAATTGTTCAGTTTTTTTTCTCACCTTTTTATACTTCTAAACACACAAAAATTCACATGTTTACCCCTTAAGTAGGTACTTAACTTTTTTGAAGTAAAGCAAAAAATTTAAAATTTTATCGAACTAATAATGTTTTGATAAATAGATAAAAATGGATGATATGAGAATATTTCGAACAATCACAAGACATCATTTAAAAAAATGACATTTAAAATTTTTAGAATGTACTTTTTTCATTCATTTTATATATATATATATGTATATATGTATATATGTATATATGTATATATGTATATATATATATCTATATATGGTACTTTGCACGGGGTGTATATTTGGAAAAAATAGAATTGATTTTTTTATATTTTCTGATAACATGTTTAAAAGGCAATGTTGGACACGGTATTCTACAAATGGTTGGGCACTCGAAAATATCACTTATTCATTTATCACTTGAATCACTTATTCTGAAGGGCATTTACACCACAATGAGCATAGTCGTACTATCTATCTATATACATTAAGTTTGTCTGTTTGTCTGTCCGTTTGTTAATTGTTTGTCCGATTATAACTCAGGAACCTCTGGACCTATTTTGATTGGGAAACTCGGGAGACCCACGGGAATGTTATTAGCTTGGTTTTGAGATTCTAAGTTGAGTTGGTCAACTTTAATCGCGAAAATTTAGTTTTTCGGTAAAATGGGATGGGAATAGTTCTTCCCAGGTTACACGGCATGAGTAACTTTTAGTAACCTGGGCAGAGCTGGGTTCCCAGGCAAGTATATTTATATATGTGTTTCCTATAGCAAAACCACTAGACCAAATTGCCTGAAAGTTTTTGAGGAAACCTTTGGGTATACCGGAGATTACATAGGCTAAAAGAAACAGTTTTTAATTGATATTTTTGATTTTTTTTTCGAATTCCAAAGACACCGGCCTGGCACTTTAGCTTGTATATTTCAAAGATGAAAGAAATAGCAAGACCTGAAAGGAAACCCGGTATGGAATCCTCATCAACATGCACCCTGCTGTTTTATGTTTGTAAGTTTTATGTATTTCATGTTTGTTTGTGTGTGTAAACTGTGTTCAATAACCTTCCGAACCGTACCCCTCAGGGAGATGCAACAAAGATAAAATATGTGACATTAACCCTCCGAGAAACAAAGGATATGTATCCTATTCATCAGAATAACCGTTTCGATACAGATGGTCTTTTTTTCGCTCAGATAAGGACGATTTTTAAAATACCATTGGCAACGCTGGGCCTTAAATGTATTAGACAAAAAGATGTTAAAAAAGAAAACCTGGAGAGATATAAGTTGGTCTTCCATTAAAGATATTAGCGGTGAAACAACCAGAGTCAAACCTTAAAAAACTTTTTATTTTGAATAAATAAATTAAACATCTTCTCACAGCTTCAGGGGTTAATAAATATGTCCTTTTCTAAGTTGATAAATAAATTGCGATGTTTATAAGAGTTGATTAGCCTTATTTTTTAGTTAATAAATATTTGCTTTCAGTTGCTTATTTAATTGCATTTTTGGAGTTGAAACAAAAAGCGTTTCTTTAGAGTGGAAAAATAAATCGTGTTTTGTAGGTAAATTTGATAATTAACTTCAATAAGACATCATCTCGTGGAAAGCTCAAGGGGAAAATACTTACCTTCTGAGATTACAGCTGGAAGTTGATATGTTAAACTCTTTCCCCCTCCTAAATAGAAGCACAGTAAGTTTGTAGAAGGGTTACCCCCCCCCCCCCCCCATGTATACAGAAGCACAAGGGTGTATAGGGTTAAACAAGTTTCCTTCTCCTAAGCAGAAACATATGGATGTAATGTAGTGTACAGAATTAAACTTTTTCCTCACCCCTTGACAAAAACAAAGGGGTGTATAAGGTTAAACTCTTTCTCACCCCTTAAAAAAAACACAGGGGTGTAAAGGGCTAAAATCCCCCCCCCCCCCTCAGTGTTCACTGTACTGTATGGGTTGAACTCTTCCTCCCCCTAAACAGGAAAACAGTGGTGTATAGGGTTAAACTCTCCCTCCCCCCAAAACAGAAACACAGAGGTGTATAGAGCTAAACTTTTCCTCCCTCCATGCAGATACATAGGAGTGTTCTGTATAGGGTTAAACTCTTCCTCCCCCCTTAACAGAAACACAGGAGTGTATAGGATCAAACTCTTCCCCTCCCCCTAAACAGAAACACAGGGGTGTATGGGGTTTAAAAGGTGTGTTCTGTATAAGGTTGAACTCTTCCTACCCCCTGAACAGAAACACAGGGGTGTATAGGGTTAAACTCAGTTCTACACAAGGTTAATAAAATCATAATTCATGTATTTCTAATGAAAAAATTTGATTGATGAAACTCTGAAGGGACACATTAAATTGATTAGATTTAAAAATATTATTAAAAAATCTAACAAAACTTTTAAAAAGTTAAAAAAAACAGGCTTATTATTGATAATGATAAATGCTACGGAGAAGTTTACTTTTAGAAGGAAAATTTTCTTGTAAAAAATACCTGTTGGCATAATGAGAAGGACGTCATGACCGCTCATACTGAAATAAAACTTTTAAGAGAAGAAAAACAAATTTCTTAGGGTAGGTTATACATTCCCAAGAGTGTTTAGACATGGAATGTATAGACACAGAATTTCTTCTGGATACATATTAGGGCTCCATCTTTCAGTCCAAGCGTGTCTCAGACATAGTCTTTGATCTATCTGACGAATGCTTCCATTCTCCATCAATTACGAAATCTGCTAAAATTCCTTTTACTATTTCCAATTTTAGGATCTATGAAAAATCTATTTCAATTGTTGAAGAAAAACTTTACTTTCCCCCTCCTTCAGTCAAAAATATGAATATTTGTGGACAAAATTAAAAGGTTTATTTTTAAGTTTTTAATTTTCTTTAATAATTTTTGATTTGGATTTATTATCAAAATTGTCTCTTTTCTTTTAAAGCTACAATCCTCCCCCCCCCATCTTCGAAAATATATACCACATGGTTATCGAAAATCCAGCTTTTTATGAGTTAATAAAAAAATCATATAAAAAACGCGTCACCTGGCGTTAATAACAGGAAGCTGATCAGCTCTATAATTGTCCAGTCCAAACACATTTACTGAATTAAGACATATTGGATAAAAATAAAAACAGAACAGAACTCCCTTCGACCAAGTCCCTTTCCTGCCTTTTCGTTTGAACACATATTTTTTGAAAAAAATATTGCAAAAAAAATTAAGATTTTTAAAATTTTTCTCGTCGAACTTTAATCATTTTTTTGATTTTCCACAAAAAATCAAAATCAAATCAATTCTTGATTAAATCAGACATTTACAAAAGTTGGTTTATCCAAATGAAATATTATCATCAATCATCATAATTGGATAATTATTAAAAACAAATATTAAATGTGTTTCTTTTAACTGGATTGATTTAAAAGAACCCAAATGTGAGCAGCAAATATTTGACTTTCAAATATTATACAGGATTTTTTGCACCGCAATCATGTGCACAATATTTATTTTTTGCATAGCAATCATGTGCACAATATTTATTTTTTGCATCGCAATCATGTGCAAAATATTTATTTTTTGCACCGCAATCATGTGCACAATATATTTATTTTTTGCAAAAATTGGAAAAATCCGGAAATGCCGATAATACCTCGTGCAGCGTCAAGTCTGGAAGACCACTCGAAATCCTGAAACACATTGTACGTGAATTTTTTTATTCTATTTTACTTTTAGTTGAAAAATCATCCCTCCTAAATCCCCCTCTCTTTCTAAAAACTAATTTTATTTCTCAGTACTTTAGAAGGGTTTAACGCTTATAAGAAGAAAAGGAAGATTTTAAAGAAACAATATTTAAACATTTTAGGTAAATGTTAACCTTGTCCAATTTTACTTTTTTTTGATAAACTTATTAAAATAATTTTTTTTCCTCAAAAAATATAAGTTTGAAATTTTTTTTTCAATCTTCAAATAAGATTAAAAATAAGGTATAATTTCAAAAAAGCTCATTATATTTTAGCAAATTTCTTGTTGATTTCTTTTCTGACCAGCCTCCCTTTAAGCAGCTAGAAATCTTGAAGGAACTGTAGACATAATCTAGAGTGACCTCCCATTTAAACAGAAACAATAATAGAAATTATCAGAATTTAAAACAACACTTTACAAGAAGAGTAAAACGACGTTTTATTCATTTTGTTAGTCCGAGGTTTAAAGGGTACCGTGTTGTGAATCGGATATGCCACTATTATTGGAGGGTCACTTAAATATACGTCTACAGTCCCTTTAATATTCACCTGGCGTCCCCAATTCTTCTCTTTTAACTTCTCGGTCTCTTCATCCTGCTGCTTTTCTATCAACTCATTCCTCTTCCTCTCCAACCCTCTCCTCCTCCCCTCTAACATCTTGATCTGGAGCTTCACAGACCTCCAGATTCAATCCTAGTTCACTCCCAACCAGAGGATAAAATATTTTATAAAATTACATCCAACATGTTTATCAGCAGTATCACAGACCAGCATGATTCATCCTATAGTTTAATCTCAACCAGAGGGTTTATATCAGGGGATTTTATTTAGGAGAATATCACCCCCCCCCCCCACCATCAATCCAAAGTCTTAATCTGCAGTATCACAGACCTAGATTATCCTTGCTAGCTTTCCTCTCAACCATTAGCTAAATATTTTTAAGAAAAATATTTTTTATAATTTTCTGTCAATTTTATAATACTTGTCACATTAAGAATTAATTAATTTCTATTAAGTGCTTTGCGGATTACTATTACAGTAACGATGAAACATGATGAGCAATGTTGAACCATGTTGAACAATGTTGAACCACGTTGAACCATGTTGAACCACGTTGAACCAAGTTGAACAATGTTGAACCACATTGAACAATGTTGAACCACGTTGAACAATGTTGAACCACGTTGAACCACATTGAACAATGTTGAACCACGTTGAACAATGCTGAACCATGTTGAACAATGTTAAACCACGTTGAACCACGTTGAACAATGTTAAACCACGTTAAACAATGTTGAACCACGTTGAACAATGTTGAACAATGTTGAACAATGTTGAACCACGTTGACCCATGTTAACCCACGCTTAACCAGGTTAAATCACGCTGAACCCACGCTAAACCTCGTTGAACCACATTGAGACATGTTAAACCACGTTGAAACACGTTGAAACACGTTGAAACATGTTGAACCACGTTTCCCAAATTAATATAAATCACAAATATTCAAAAAAAGAAAACTCTTATCATTAAATATTCAGGTTTAGCTGCGCAGTCCATCATGGAAAATTTCGTGAAAATAACAAGATTTTATTCAAAGAATATTTTTAGTGGTTTTTACTAAAATACTAAAATGGCGAACGGGAAAAAAACATTCTGTTCACCATTCACCATTTGCATTTAGTGTTGCAACAAAAGTTCGTTTAGTATTGTGTGAATCGTGTTAGGCTCGTTTAGTATTGTGTGTGGCTCGTTTTTAGCTTTTTTTTCTCGTTTTTAAATAAATCTTCTGTCAGGGTTAAGTACAAAAAGCAAATGTTTGAAAATAAAAATTAAAAACATTTGCTTTTCTAACACTTCTTGCATTTCATTTAATGAGTTGATTTAAAAGCTTTTGCTAAAACAATTTGCTTTATAACCACATCGTATGTACTTAATTATTGATTAACTTTCGTCTTCCTATTCCACAGTTTGCTGGTTCTCACTGTAGTTAAACTACAGGGTGTCCCACGACACATGACAGTTGGGTGAACTGATTTGAAGGTCTTCTGTATACTGTACATATAGACTTTTTGCAGTTTATTTCGTTAACAAAATCTTCTCAAATATATTTTCCCGTCGTACAAAATTTTTTATTTCACTCTTAAGATCAAACAACATTTCAAATTATGGACAAAGACATTTTAATATATTCATCAACTGTCATTTTTCGTAGGACACCCTGTACTTTTCACCAATCAATAATCTAATCTTAAAATAGTAAAAGGGTCAGTTTATGAGTTTAGGAAGAATCCCTGAGTTCGGAATCAATTTTCTTAATTTGAGTTGGATAATCTGAGTTCAACTGAGTTGGATAATCTGAGCTCAACTGATCCGAGATTTCATCTTCCTCAACAATTTCTACGTCAGACATTTTATCTGAAACAAAACGAACTAGAATCCTGAATCATGTCCGCAGAGGATATATTCTTTTAGGAATTACGCCCCCCCCCCCTTCTCACCCCCCCCCCCCCGCCGCAGCAAACTTAGTAAGAGCGGTCATTAGAAACTTATAAAATAAACCTGCTTTTTAAGAAAAACATCAGATTCTGAAAAGGGGGCTGGGAGGCAAAAAACAAAAACCATTTCCACTTAAACCCATCCTTTTTCTCAAATTCAGGGGAAAAAATTATTTTACATATATCGAGCTTGACAGGTCACGTAATAATTGGCCAACAGTTTCTTTAAATTGCAAAAACGCTCAGTTCTTTGACCTCATACAACGTAAAATAGAAGCGTAATAAATCTTACAATAATGTAAAATATAAGCGTAGTACATCTTACAATAACGTAAAATAGAAGCGTAATACACCTTTCAATAATGTAAAATAGAAGCGTAATACCTCATACAAAAATGTAAAATAGAATCGTAATACACCTTACAATAATGTAAAATAGAAGCGTAATACATCTTACAATAATGTAAAATAGAATCGTAATACACCTTACAATAATGTAAAATAGAAGCGTAATACATCTTACAATAATGTAAAATAGAAGCGTAATACATCTTACAATAATGTAAAATATAAGCTTAGTACACTTAACAATTTTGTAAAATAAAAGCGTAATACAAGACCCAATCTTAGACCCAACTCTGACGACAGCTTGTGGAGCTTTTGTCACGTGATTGACAGCTGCGAGATCTTAGGCTCGACTTAAGGAGTTAAGCCCAATGAAAATAAAACCGCCCTTGGTTGGTTTTAGTGAAGAATAAGGCTCAATGTTGGGTCTTATTCTCATCAAAACCCAGAATGCACCAATTCCTACAATGAAAATCCGCCAAATACAACATTAAACCGGTTTTATGAACTAAATTCTGTTGAAAAATAGATGCAACTTAAATTCGAAAGCCCGAGCCGTAAATAAGGCTCCACAACAGCTTAGACCAGAGTCGTATTTTCTTGAATTTTTTAAATCGCCGACTCAGGATTACCCACAAAGGATTAGACTTGTCCAAATATGAAGGTAATGACTGTTACAGTTTGAAATATTTCTTCCCACTTGAATAGTCTATAAATGACTAATTTCCCCATTATCGTCATTAAAGCCTAATCCTTCATAGATAACCCTGGAAAATAAATTTCGAAATTTGCCCTCACCTTTACAGATCAAGAAGCTTATTCTTAGCTAGAAGTAAATGACAACATATCGTTTTCCGAAATGGGATTTACAATAAAATAGATATAATAGAATAATTAACACATCCAAAGATAGGTCTGTGCATCAACTCGATATCTTCCAAGCAGCAAAAAGATTGACAGTTCCATGTAAACAATAAGTACTTTGTACAGGTATCGTGTTATACTTGTCACCCATCATTTCAAAAAAGATTTAAGATCTTTAAAGACTTAAATTTCCGCGTCAATATTCATAATAAAATTTCCACATCCTCAGAAAATAACCATAGTATTCTGAAATAATCTGGTCGAAATTAACTTTATAATTTTTATTAAAACATAAATGCAACACAATTACATATCATAATATGCGTATCACAATTCACGATATACCGAAACTAAATAAAATATTTAAATTTTAATAAATAAATTCTAATACTAATTATTTCCAGACCACCATTTATACAATTTCAGTGAAACATTTACAATAACATGCACATGATACAGTGAACATTCATACCTTTAGCCTTTATCAGAAATAGAGAGCAATTGATAAATTAATAGAGTGCTCAGTTTTAATCTTATTACAAACAGCAGTACTAACAAAACTTCCTTCGTCTTTTTTTAGACAAACCCACACTCTAAAGAAGCTAACATATTTTCACTTAAGAAAATTAACAATTTTTGGTCAAATATTAAATTTCCATGTTTTACTTCAAATGACCCCCCCCCCACCCCTCTTAAAGTAAGTGACATTTAAATACATGTTTAAATGTAGAAGTTATTAAAAACTTAAGACCAACGAACAGTTTTATAACCCAGGGCCAGAAATTTAACAGAATTACATTTGTGAGAACACTTCAAAAAAAAAAATAAGTTCGGATGGAAGTTCCTTAAACCATCCTTACGCATTTAGATGACTCACTAACAATTGAATGAATCGTTCATCCGTTAGAAGAACCGTTAATCCGTTGAAAAAACGGTTAGATTGAAAATTTAATGTTATTAAATCGCTGAGAAGATTGTTAGCTCGCCGAGTAGAACGTTCATATTTTCTACACCATCAATTCGTTGAATCCCCGTTCTTCTGTTGGATGGCAGGTTGGATGACAGCGGAGGGTTGAATGATATGAGATGTGTTCTGGACAGAGTTTACATGACCCTAGAGGTTGTGTAAGCTTCGGGGAAGGAGAAGGAATGCTTCCCATGTGACATAATCCTAAAATATCATCATTAAATTTCATTCAGTTGTTTTCCACTGTGCTTATTTTAACAAGGAAGAGGGCACTGCAAATTTATGAGAATTAATGGGTAAAAATATGCGACCCCATCGCTACTTTTCTTACGCAAAAGTTTTTTTTATTTATTCAGTTACATATTAAATTAAAGAACATGTGTTCTTTTAAAAAGCTCTTCAATGCAAGGAGTTATGATTGAAAACAATTAANTGGGTGAGAAAATATGAAAAATAATTCATGGTTTATTTTGATTAAAAATCCCCCAAATAAGCAAATCTATTAAAAACGATCAGAAATTTCCTGCAATCTTAATTTAATAGGCTTTATTCGCGAAATTGGATAAACACAAACATGTGGATATATGGGATATGAAAACTATCATCTTTTTTTCTCCATAATTCCAATAAAAATTTTCCTGATCATATCCAAAAATTACAAAGAAGGAATAGTAAAGGTTCTTTCTCCAAAAATATCATCCCCAATTGTCTATCTTTAAAGGTTTTTTTTTCGCAGAAATAGTTCAGTGACTAAAAACGAAAAAAATTCCCCTTTGATGCCAAATATTTTTTTTTCATTCCAGATCATTACAAGTGTTAAAAAGAACACCCTACAAGTACTTGAAATATAAATCCCAATAATCTCATGTTGGCTTTACCTAGGTAGGTTTCCAGCGTTAGGAATAATATTCCAAGATAGTGTCATTGTCACGTTCTTGTGTGCAAGCAGACCGTTTCCATCATCCCAGAAGTAGTACCTTAACACCACAAAATTAATTTAAATAAACTCTCCTTTTGTTATCAACTCTATTAATAATTTAAAAACAGCCTACGGGTGATTACATCCTAGTTCTTATTTGAATTAAGAAACTTGTAAGTCATAGATCAAAAGAATAAGGCAGAAAAACTTTCAAAAAATTTTCCTTAAAAAATTTCTTCTTTAAAAACAGATGATACTCGGTAGATAATGACGTCATAATGCATAATTTTAATGAAGAAAAACGTCTCCGGGAATGAACAATGATCATTTCAGATTTTTGCCGAAACTTGAACAAACTTAATCTACTAAAACATGGGCGTATTCATGGTTTGAAATTTAATAACAAAAAGTAATAAATAGACCGTACCGCAGCTTAAATTTAAGCCGCGGCTTAAATATGGTTGGTTCCACTTAAAATTGTATTTAATGTTTTAAGATTTAAGCCGGTTTTTGGCAGATTTAAGACGCGGCTCTGGTTTCTTAACTTCCAATAAGAAAAACAAAAATCCGACATATTTTTCACAAAAAAAAACATGTGGTTGGATAAAAAAATCATTTGATTCAAAGTTCTGAAGATAAGAGTCTCAACTCCACAGAATAGATTTTTCGATTCACAACAATACAATTTTAAGTCTTGAATAATCATTGATCAGGAATGAAAAAAAATATCATATTTTTTACTTGAAAAAAATTTATTTTTTAATCATTAATTCTCCAAACTCCATAGAAGTGACTATATCAGAAGAACACTTTAAAGGCTAGGCTAACTACAATATCTTGCACAATATATTGGTCAGATAAAGGTTTCAGATACCGTTGTGTGTTGAGCATCAACTCATTCCCTTTACAAGAAGCAAATATAAAGATAACCCTTATTTCTTCACGAGATTTGGTCGACTTAAAACTCAAATTTACTGCTTCTATATTCAGGTTTTGTTGACAAAAATTGCTGGTGAAAATACAGTAGACAAATCTCTTTAAAAATCTGGATTGAACCAGATTAAAATTGGCGCATTTTCCTCCGGATAAACTTACTTAGTGTTCATACTCTTGTAATCTAGGAGTGCATTCTCGCCGCGTAGAATTATCTTGTCCCACAACACAACCTGAACAAAACATTGAACTGATATCGTCGTCGTTTAAATTAATCCTCCTAAACACTAAAAACAAGATTAGAAATGAAAGGAGTATTAATAGAAAAATTAATAAATTTTATAACTGAATTGAAAACTAATGGAAAAACAAGGATAAGTTTAGAAAAATTCGATTTAACTACGAAAATAAAATATGCGAAAGTTAATTTTAGTATTAGTTTATTTTTTTTTGGTGTGACTAGGCCACAGGGACTCAATGAAAACTAATACTTAAGTTAATCGTTTGCGTTGTAAAACTTGGGATTGATCCCCATCATATCCAGACGTACGGATTACATCAATTCCTCTTAGATATCCTGTGACAATAAGTTATCATGGATATTTGAAAATACCTGGTTGAGTTGGTTGCTGGGTGTCTGGTATTCAGCTGTTAATGCATATTTTAAACTACCTGGTTGAGTTGGTTGCTGGGTGTCTGGTATTCAGCTGTTAAAGCATATTTTAAACTACCTGGTAGAGTTGGTTGCTGGGTATCTGGTATTCAGCTGTTAAAGCATATTAGAAAATACCTGGTTAAGTTGGTTGCTGGGTGTCTGGTATTCAGCTGTTAAAGCATATTTAAAAATACCTGGTTGAGTTGGTTGCTTGGTGTCTGGTATTCAGCTGTTAAAGCATATTTAAAAATACCTGGTTGAGTTCGTTACTGGGTGTCTGGTCTTCAGCTGTTAACATATTTGAAAATACCTGGTTAAGTTGGTTGCTGGGTGTCTGGTATTCAGCTGTTAAAGCATATTTTAAACTACCTGGTTGAGTTCGTTGCTGGGTGTCTGGTATTCAGCTGTTAAATACAAGAACAACTGCTTCACGTTCCAGTTGAACAGCGGGTTCAAGTCCGCCTGAAATATTGAAACTTATTTATTCTCGTAAAATTGGGAAATATATGCAAATAAAAAAATTTCAACAACTGCAATAGTGCTTTATACCCGGATCTTATTCCGGATCCGCATTGGAACAAAATGGATTCTAAGCTCTGTTCAACAAGATGTACAAAATTCGGTAAAATGACACTCTCCCCCCCCCCCTGACCTCCCTTCCTAAAAAAGTTTAGCATCATAGAATACCTATCTAATTTTACTTAAATCCTTAAGACTCTAAACACGCGAGGATGTCAAAAAACTGTTTGTTTTTTTTAATTTTGATCCGGATCCGGTTTAAATTTACTGGTTTTTCTTTAACAAAGCAGAATTTTCAAATTTTTTATCTTAATTCTGTTCGCTTATTTTTATGCAAAACTTTATAAGGCATTCAGAAATCGGGAAATTTCTCCAATTTTTCAATAGTTCAATTTTGAGTTAGGAGTTTTTTTTCTTCAGTTTTTGGTTGATATTTAGCCCGTTGGATCCGGATCCGTGGAACCGCGGATCCGGATCCAGGAAGCAAAAAAATTGCGGATCCAACTGGTTTTAAAAAAGCAAGTATGGAAAATCTCAGCTTGATGAAAAATCAAAAACGAACATAATTTTCAGTCAGAAACGGTATAAATAGCAATATACAATATTGGATTAAAGAGCTTTCTAATCCACAAATTTTAAGGCGCCCTGAAATTTAAGAACTGATAAAAGGATGCCCGATCATGAAAGTAGAGCATTAGAAATTCTACCTGGAGATCGAAGGTGAGAAATCCTAAATCATTCTTCTCCTTGCCGGCAGCATAATCAGGTACATTCTTCACTACAACCTTTACTGTGTCTATATCAGCGTGCACCTGGAAATCAGAGTGCAACATCCTAACTTAAGACATAATTCACCCCACCCCTCCCCTCGAGATAACATTTTCAAATGGTGGGCGGTGCACTAAAATATAGACAAATTAAATATATTTTAGTGTGGCGTTTCAATTTCCCGATTCGGAATTTGGGACCATTCTTAAGCAAAACCTTGCCAGAGAAAATGCGTGGAACTAATTCAAAAAATGATATGAAAATTCAACGTTATTAGCGATCTAGAAACTAGAACTGCTCTTAGAGATGTCCTACACCCACACACCAAAATTGAAGTGACTATACTAAATCAAAAATGAAGTGATGTCTTAAGATTTGTACTTCCGTTTTTTTCCCACTTGATTGTTAAAGAAATCCTGCTAAGAAGATACATCATCGACATTATTTTTATCACAGCCATCACAAGAGAAAATGTGCAAAATTAATAATTTTTTGAGATTTCCTGTACAGGGTTAAGTACAACTTTTGCTATGAAGTGTTAAAAGTAATTCAAAACATAGCTTCCAGGCAAATAACTTTTTCCTCTCGTTTTTCACATCAACAAAATTTAAAAAGAGAAATTAAATGAAACTTCCTTAAGAATACGACGTAAATTTACTCTTCACGACACCGGAGTCGAAAAATACAGAAACGTTAAATTAATATTTTCCATTAAGATAAAACTAAGCTTTCTGAGAGGGATTGTCTTCATTGTTTCTTCGAAAAGAGTCGTGGTTTAAAAATTTTCAATTTAAGATGAGATGCCGTTGGTTATTGAATTATGTGAACAACGAATGATCAAAGTGGGGGGTAAATTAAGATTTTAAGACCATCTTAGGGGGGAAAATAGAAAGGTAAGTTTCGGCCACCCTGTAAATCATAATTATCCCGACATTGAACGAATAAAACCATAAAAAAATGTTGTGAACTTCTGGAGAAAATGATTTTTCCAGATAATTTACATCCCTGCACTAAAGTTATTTGAATAACTTTATACCTGGTATTCATTGAAGAATGTTGACAGGAAGCATAGAAACGTAAGACTGGCCAGAACAGACATAGTGTACGCAACCAGGGCATTGGCCCGCGTAAGTGCGGTGTGCATTTTATCTGAAATGACGCGTCCCGGTTAATGTTGGTTTAGAATTCGCGTGTTTTTACGACAATATCCATGATGACGCTTGGATCTCGAGGTTGATGAACCACTACTTCTCCTCGGGCTTGTTGAACACGTAGGTCAACCCACACTTTCCACAGTATTGCCTTAACAGGAACAAGTTTTAAAATGATGTGAAAACCAGTTCTGAGATCTCTCATGAGCCGAAAATAAAATAATTATTGGCATCTATCTATTTTCTAAATGTTAAACTGAAACATGATATTAAAAAATCGGGTATTTTGATTCTCCGATATTAGATCCGGATCTAATATTTCGCAGAATAGATGAAACCATATCATATCATGGAATGCAAGAATGTAAGGCAAGGAAAGGCAATTGCGGTTGTGAATACTCTGTGTACATATTGAAACCAGTTCTCTCTGGGCGGAATTTGTAAACAATAATAGATGCATCAGTGTTCGTTTAGTATCCGAGGAGGTTAAAAGCATTAAATTTTGATAATTTTGATAATTCACATAATAATTTCCTGTGACCAGAATATTTCATTGATTTTTTATGTGAATGATGGATCCCATGTCAGGCTTCGACATCCGTCTTGTGTTTACATTAACGCCCAGAGACAGTACACTACAGTACTAAAGATGTGTACACTTCTGAAATGACTTTCCTTGCCTTACATCCTTGATGGAATGTAACAACTGCTCCAAAATCCAAGATTTGGATCTAATGACTCCTGAAATACGACTTGAACGAGTTGAGAGAAAAATATCTGAACGGAAAGAGAAAATATTCATCTTTCAAGCATTGAGTAGGGAGAAGGGCCGGAAGGAAGGGGAGGGCCGGAAGGAAGGGGAGGGGTGGATAAATTCAATGTTAGGATGTTACCTGTCGAAATGAGCAGCCATGAAAACACCGGCACCACATTCTTCAGCAGGACACTCACGTCTCAGACGGTTGATCTTTCCGTTATCATCAACCTAGAATATCAACATTTACTAAATACAACGGTAAACCTTTACGTTTTCATCAACCTAGAATATCAACCTTTACTAAATACAACGGTTTATCTTGCCGTTTTCATCAACCTAGAATATCAACCTTTACTAAATACAACGGTTAATCTTTCCGTTTTCATCAACCTAGAATATCAACCTTTACTAAATACAACGGTTTATCTTTCCGTTTTCATCAACCTAGAATATAAACCTTTAGTAAATACAACGGTTAATCTTTCCGTTTTCATCAACCTAGAATATCAATCTTAACTAAATACAACGGTTAATCTTTCCGTTTTCATCAACCTAGAATATCAGTCTTTTAGAGATGCAACGGTTAATCTTTCCGTTTTCATCAACCTAGAATATCGACCTTTACTAAATACAACGGTTAATCTTTCCATTTTCATCAACCTAGAATATCAACCTTTACTAAATACAACGGTTTATCTTTCCGTTTTCATCAACCTAGAATATAAACCTTTACTAAATACATCGGTTAATCTTTCTGTTTTCATCAACCTAGAATATCAACCTTAACTAAATACAACGGTTAATCTTTCCGTTTTCATCAACCTAGAATCTCAGTCTTTTAGAGATGCAACGGTTAATCTTTCCATTATTTTAAACCTAGAATATCAAACTTTAATAGATTTAACGGTCAACATTTCCGTTATTGTCAACCTAGAATATCAACCTATAAATATGTATATATATATCGGTTGAATTTTCCATCAAGTTGGAATAATAGCCTTTAATAGATACAAACGTTGATTTTTCCGCAACCACATAGGATTTTAAATCCAAGAAAATTCTATTGCATTTTATCTTAAATTAAGCTAAAATATTACGATCAATAGTAAGATATTTAGTAATCTTCACCCACCCCTCACTTTGGAACAGATATTTATATGCTATTAATAGGACTTGATAAAAACAAATCTTTGAATTGGCTAAAAACGGATCTATTTTTTAACAGAGTAAATAATTGAGATCCTTAATTAAAATTATTCATTCTTTAAGAGCATGAACTGAAAGATCAAAAACAAGATTATTTAAGAACTGAAATAAGTTTTAATATCAAAAACGTGAGCAACGTCCATTGGTCCAAGTAAAATGACAATTTCACAATCAAATTAAATTTTGCAATTTAATTCCTTGAGATTGAAAGTTCAAGAGCTAAAATATTAGGAATATATCTTAGAACGTTAATAACACATTTTCAGATTACGATTATATCACTTCTAAAGGAAAGTTCATTAAAAATGTTACAGAATAATTATAATTTATTAATTTATTAGCATTAGTATTCCGTTTCCAAATTTAAATAAAATGTACCAACCTTGTAGTACTTAAGCACGGCGAGCTTGACCTTCTTGTGCTTGTGCTTGATCTTCTTGGGAGTGGTGTAGTTCTTCTTCTTCCTCTTCTTACCACCACCCCTAGGATAATCAAAACTTACATCCGGTTTCTGTCTCTTTTTATCTAATTTTCGTCAGAACAGAAAACCGCTCGGGCCCAAATATTTTGTAGCAACTCGCATGACAAACGTAGTGGTTATTTTAGAAAGTGAAATATAAATAAGCAGAAAAAAACAGTCGATTTTTACAATGCCGCCAAAGATTTATTGCTGAGCTGTACGAGAGGTTGCAAACGTTCAAGCACTGAATGCAAATATCCAAGGTTTTAAACGTTTGACCCTCTAGTTAATTAATTTCGATGAAGGACCTACCTCAGCCTGAGAACAAGGTGAAGGGTAGATTCCTTCTGAATATTATAATCAGATAGAGTTCTTCCATCCTCTAGCTGCTTGCCAGCGAAGATCAATCTCTGCTGATCTGGGGGAATTCCCTCCTTATCCTAAGCAAGCAATATAAATGAGTTTTTGCTGGAACAGGATGATAGGGTGAAGGATCTCAATTATTAATTAAAAGTATTCTTATTCTCTTATCAAATCCTCGCAAGAAAAAATTCATTGCTTTATCATAACAGTAGAAAATTGAACATTTCGTGTATTTCAGATATTCGGAGGTGAGCGAAAATACATTTGATATAATTGCAATTGCTCTTTTTAAGATGAGGTTGATCAAATAGCCGTTTCAGATTATTTGAACAGAATTCTATTTTAATTACCTGAATCTTGGCTTTAACATTCTCGATGCTATCACTAGCCTCAACCTCAAGGGTGATCGTCTTCCCCGTGAGGGTCTTGACGAAGATCTGCATGTTAACTTCTGAAAATAGTTGTTTTTAAGGAACCTCAGATTTTACTGGAAAACCCAATTAGTGGTAAATAATTATTTCTAAACCTCGTTCAGAGAAATGAACAAAGTCACGTTGCCTTGAACATTAAAATTAAAATCAACATTAAAAAGAGAATAAGTACAAAACTATCCTCGTGTCTTTTCTTCCGTCTATAACACAGAAAGTACAAGTCTCTTGGGTTTCTGGTTCTCTTTCCGTTTTCGATACAGCACAAGACCCTTCTCCTGTACCCTGATACAGCACAATACTCTTCTTCTGCATGTACCCTGATACGCTACTACTGTATCCTACTCCAATATCTTATGATGATGCCGAGCAAATGTTTCAGCAACCAAGAGCGGAAATATGAGGGTAGTTTCTCCATAAACCTTCACAGGCTTTGCATCTTTCCTAAACAGAAAATTATTTTAAAAGGAATAGATGTCTTAACACTTTTCAACCAGACAAATTGCATTTAAGTAGTTAATTCAAGTAGAACTAATTACTACCTCTTGCTATTCATTAAATCTGGTCCCTTATTTAGTAACACAATGTGTATTAACAATGAATTCTGTCAAATCAAAGGCTTTTAAAATTTTAGATTTGGTTACATAACTTCATCGAAACAACAAAAAAAATTTACTTTGGCTACATAAAACTATGGATCCTCTTTTCTTTTAAAACTTTTAAATTTGATTTAGGATGGGATCTACAAATCGACAAATTATAAATAGGGGGGGGCGGGGGGGGGGGGTAAATGTCGAACAAAGGTGTAATTGAGACAGGAGATTTTTATAAAAATTTTGGCCGAGGCAATTAAACTTAAATTAAAATGGTAATTTAACTCTGGCAGATCTTTGACTGTATTAAAATATAATTACGATAAATATCTGAAGTGGCTTATCCATTCTAAAGATAAGTTATAAGTATATACTTGAGATTAGATTTATGAGAACTGACGCGGAAAATACACGAGGTGGAAAGATTTCTGAAGAGGGGTGGGGGAATTCCTACCTGATTTTCCCCCAACTAATAGCTTCATCAGGACGGGCCCCACTATCAGAACCATCAAACTCACTGCTCGTGTTTACAAACAAACTAAAACAGGTTTAATATACCACCAGTAGAACTCACTGCTAGTGTTTGCAAACAAACTAAAATAGGTTTATTATACCACCAGTCAAACTCACTGCTAGTGTTTACAAACAAACACAGGTTTATTATACCACCAGTCAAACTCAGGGTAGTGTTACTAACAAAAAAACGCGGGTTTATTTTACCACCCGTCAATCTCACTGCTAATGTTAACTAACAAATACAGGTTTATTATACCAACAGTCAAACTTACTGCTAGTGTTTTAAAAACATGGGTTTATTTTACTCAGACAAACTCACTGCTAGTGCTTAGAAACAAACACCGGTTTATAATATCCTTAAAAAAACACGCAAATACAAGTTTATAATACAATCAGTAAAACTCACTGCTAGTGTTAACAGTGGCCGAATTTAAAGAATTTGAGCGGCGGTTTAAATTTAAGCCGCGGCTTAAATATGGCTGGTTCCACTCAAAATTGAATAAAATGTTTCAGATTTAAGCCGGCGCTTAATTTAAACCGGGTTTTGGCAGATTTAAACCGCGGCTCAAATTCTTTAAATTCCATCTCAGGTTTCCTATACCCCGAAACAAACACACTGCTAGTTTTCACAAACAAACTATAACAGGTTTATGTTACCCCCAAACAAACAACTGTTAGTGTTAACAAATAAATAACAGGTTCGTCACACTCCAGTCAAGTATATTTTAAGTCAGTTCATTTTATTAAAAATAAAAACCATTTTTCTATTTTAAGGTTTACTGCAGGAGAGAAAATGAAGAATACAGAAAACATCGCCAAATTATTTTAACAACTATGGGTCGATCAAGGTGAAAAGATAAATTAAGATTACGTTGGTCCCCTACAAGCGTATCAATACCAAGAGTGTATCAATACTAACAAGTGTTTCAATACCAACCTAAAATCTGCTCCATTCCGCATAAGGTTTGCATTACAGATATGATGTTTAATTAAACCCCCTCCAAGGATGATCATTCCGGTGTTAACACTCCTCATTGCCATTCTGTTAATATCCCGCAGATCACCCAGGATATCAACTATCTAAATGTATTCTGTTAATTATCCCAAAGATCACCTGTTTAAAAGAATCTTCTTTATAACTCGGAAAATCTATTATTTGCAATTTTATTTTCTCTGTAATCAAGACTTACAGACCGTCTGCTGTTCATTGTTATAGATAAAAGAAAATTTTAAGAATAAAATCTTTTCTTGTATTTGTCTTTTCATAAATATCCCGAAACCAGAACGTAAATCTAGATAGCTATAAATATCCGAAACCAGAACGTAAATCTAGATAGCTATAAATATCACGAAGCCAGGCAGTAAAATTAGGTTACTATGAAGTATAAATATCCGAAGCCAGGACGTATAATTAGGTTACTATAAAGTATAAATATCCGAAGCCAGGACGTATAATTTAGATAGCTATAAATATCACGAAGCCAGGCAGTAAAATTAGGTTACTATGAAGTATAAATATCCGAAGCCAGGACGTATAATTAGGTTACTATAAAGTATAAATATCCGAAGCCAGGACGTATAATTTGGTTACTATAAAGAATTAAAGCTTTCCCAAGATTAGTATCTCAAAATCTTAATAATTAGCATTCATAATCTTTTTTATAAGTCCCAAAAACAGATATTAAAAAATACAATTTACTTACCAAGCCAGGGTTTCTGAATGAATGAAAGAAAAGCATGTCTCCTAGACTACCGTCGGTCAAAGCAGGACTGAAAACACATATATAAAAATCGGAATAGGGTTTAAAAGGTACAAAAATAATACAAAACATTATAAAGAAATAAGAGTTGTTTTTTCTATTATCTAGTTAATCATATAAAAGTGAATAGGGGGACTCTTCAATGCATAGATGGCGATGAATTAGTTAAATTAGTACACTCAAGACCGTCATCTGATCAAAATGTGAAAAATAACGTAGTTCTCTTTTTTCCTTTGTTCCTTAAAAGCAAGAAATGCAGAATTCACCTTTACAGTGAACTCTCAAATAAAATAACAGCTTTAACTTAAAACATAACAATGAATATTTAAGTCATCTTTCAGACAAAATAATTTAAATCAGGAATTGCCATCTTTGCATGTAGGGTCCCTTATAATTACGCTTACAGTTACTTTCAGAATTTAACTTTTTCTCGACAAACTGCAGAATCCAGAAGCAAATAAAAATATGAAATTCATCTACATCGTCGTAATACTTTTCCTGGAGGAAAAGAAATTGTTAATAAAAGTGAGAACTTTTCAGAAAAAGAATTCATCTAATCTCTCATTGGATCATTACTTAACAGAATGAAAAATTATCTTCATTTGCTTATAAAATCCCTCAGGTAAGATATAATTTTCCCCCTAAGGAAAATCAGTCTATCAGGATAAACCGATTAGATTGAGCATAACCGGATCAGAGGTGAATACATATTTTCATGACCAATCAATATTTCTGATCCATAGGAGTGGTTGCGCTAAATTGGGTGTAATAGCTTTTTCATCAAATTCAGTTTATCCTGATTGAATTGAGGGGTCGTTAAATGTTGACCACTAAGGATAAAGATGAAAAGTAGTTCAAAAATAACGTCGAAGACCAGGATTCAGATTAAAAGGATTAGAATACGGGTCAAATCACAGCAATCCAATTCCAATAAAAACATTATCCGATTTTATTTAATTTAATCATATTTATTTTCTCTATCACTTACTAAGTAGTAACAAGGAAAACTGAAATTATTTACTGTATTTACTAGTTGTGTCGGGCCAAAAATGTAGACTAATATCCTGAGATATTTCAGTATAACAAATGCTTACTTAGTGGTGTAAAATTAGAAAAACCAATTTCTCAATTGTCGTTGGCTGAAAATGACCCCATGGCTAAGCTCTTGCTGTTGACAACCATGTTAGCTGAAAGTTCAGATTTTAGAATTAACCCTCAGTTTAAGGGACTGTAACCGTACTTAAAGCGACTTCATTTGTAGAGTAGCATGACCAATTAACTACATAACTGATTATTTGTCGTTAGGGTTCTATAAAAAAGCCATATTCAGGAGAAAACACTTCCATGTTTTTAATCCGATTGAGGGAGAAAGGATACTTAGCACTCGATTAGACATGTTAACGCTATTAATTAAGGGTCACTGAAATAAGATAGACAGCCGGTTCAAAAATAATTATATAACACTATTATTTTGGTTCGCAAAGTTTTTTGGACAGTAATTTTCACTTTAAAGAGAAGGTTTAAGACTATTTTATATTTTGTTCCGAGCTTTAGCTTTCATCATGAAGCAAGTATGAATGATTAAGTACACAGTGGTTTCATGAAATAATTTACCAACCTGAATACTGATAGAAGTACACAGAAGTTTCATAAAAATTTACCAACCTGGATACTGATATAAGTACACTAAAATTTCATAAATAGTTATAACCAACCTGAATACTGGAATATTATTTTTAGCTGCCCAGTAGTAAATGCTTTCCTTGTTGTTAATCTCTAGTCCCAACCTTAAATAAATACCTTTAATGCCAAGAAGTAAGTATCTGAAACATTTGTTCCCCCCCCACACACACATTTTTGAAAGTCATGGGTCAGGGACTAGGATCCTCGAGAAGAATGAACCGATTTGGCCCATGTTGTGCGAAACAATCTTTTAGTTTTGGTAAAAAATTAAGTTGCTTTAAGGAATAACCCATTAAAGCGTTATTAAAAATAAAGAAAATTTAAAAAAGGGAAAAAATCGTACATTTCCCACCTGTGTATGATTTTACTAGGAGTCCAAACTGTTCTATTTGTATTCTGCTCCTCCAGTAGTTTATCAAGGATAGGCATCAACCAATCCTAATCATTCAATTGTTACAGCCTATATATTCTTGTTCTATTTTACAGAAATTAGATGAAATTGATTTGGGGAATATTTTTATTTTAGAAGAACTGAATTGGATTTCACAAACAACGCGTAAATTGTTACAGCCTTCTTATTTTATTTTACAGAAATTAGATGAGATTGATTTGGAGAACATTTGTATTTTAGGAGAAGAACTGAGCTGGGTTTCACTAACCGTGTAAATTGTTACAGCCTATATAATAATATATTTTTGTTCTATTTTACAGAAATTAGATGAAATTGATTAGGAGAACATTTGTATTTTAGAAGAACTGAGTTGGATTTCACAAACAACGCGTAAATTATTACAGCCTTTATATTCTTATTTTATTTTACAGAAATCAGATGAGATTGATTAGAACATTTGTATTTTAGAAGAACAGAGTTAACTACAACAACGGGTCTTCACAAAATTAACAATAAAGGGCATTTATAGTCCTAAATTAAAGTGTAAGTCTCTTTAATTGGTTTCATAATTTCTGCGGACTTATGAGCTTCGGGAATTGCAGTGCTTAGGACCCGGATCAACAAAAATATGCGGATACACGGATCCGGATCCAAGGGGCAAAATATCAACAAAAACTGCGAAAAAACTTTTTTACTCCTTAAACCCAAATCTGAACTTTTGAAAAAAGAGATTATAAAACTTTACTTTTTTTTAAATCGTTCAACAAGTCTTAAGATAAAGATAAGCATAAAAATAAACAAAAAATTTGAAAAATATTGTTTGTTAAAAAATTCAGTAAATCTTAAAGAAATGACCTGGACCCGGATCCAGATTTGGATCCATTTTTTCCAGTGCGGAGCCGCATCAAAATTAAATGGATCCTATGCACTGGGGCATTGTACAAGGAAAATGAATCTGGATCCTAAGCACTGGGGAATTGTATAAGGAAAATTAATTTATTTGCGGACTAATGAGCTTCAGGAATTGTATAAGGAAAATAAATATTTCTGTGCGTCACTAGAACCCAAATAGTGATCCTAATGAATGAAAACAATCTCGCATACAACAAGTATACCGCTTGATATCAAATAATCAAAATGTCCAGAATTAGATTAAGAACAATATTATGATAACTACAGAGTACAGAGAGTAATTGGGAAATATAATTAACAATTTTCATTTCTTAACATTTAAAAAAATGAGTTTACCAACGCGTCAATCAAACCCGGAAAATATCTATCTGAACGATAACAATCTTGCTTATGATAACTGCACAGTGTAACTACTGATCACAAATATCCGGAAATTTTCTGTGGAATTTCCTATGAAAAAATTCGAAGGAAATTTATTTCCAACATTATTTTGTTATATCGCTTGGGTTTTTGGATTTAAAAAAACTATTTTGCTTTAAATGGAGATTTAATAGAATTATCAAAAAAAAAATATGGGCCTAATATAAAAATGGTCTTCGAGAAAATCAAGATTTTCGAGTATTATGCGAGTGTTATAGCGTTAGAGCTGGGAGATAATGGAATATGATATGGAACGCTCTGTACGTTTAAATATGTCCCTGCAAATGTGCAAGTGGCTCTGAATTGTTATTTAAACAAAAACACTTACCTCGAATTTAACGTAGTTATTGTTGGGCACAAGAAGGTTCCCTATTCGGTTAATCCCTTTCTCTCTTAACAGAAACTATTGAAAGTATTTTTTTTTGCATAAGTTCGGTATGTTAGTAAGTTCTTTACTGCAAAACCGGGAGAGGGGGGGGGGGGGATTAAAGGGAAAATTAAAAAAAATTAGGTTTAATTGTCAGCAAAAGCTTGTCCCGTTGACGTCCAAATTTTCAAGTTTCCTCCCACAATCACCCCCCCCCCCCCCTATATAGAATGGATCCAAATAACGGGGGGGGGGAGAGGGGAATTTGGCAGATTGCTTACCTTAATTCTCTGCCAGGCAAAGCAAAGTCTCCTAAGTAAGTCGGGGCCAAACACTTGATGAAATCTTCCTCAAAGAATCAAAACATGCTCAGTGCAATTATCGGAAATACAAAATTTAAAAAACTGAACATTCGAATGTCCTTTTAACATAACCAGAAACGAAGAAGCACAGGTCTCAAAGAATTACAATAAACGCGAAAAAAATCAAAAAAATGCCATAATTGACAAATGGCCGGCCAATAAAACTAAGAGGTCAATGAATTAAATATAGATATTTGAAAGTACAAGTTTTGATTTGAACCTCGACTCCCCCGGCTGTTGTCACGATGCAATCAATCATACTGTGCTCAACCAAGAATCTAGTAAATAAATAAAATATAAAAATGAATAAAAACTGTCAACTTGGTAAATATGACGATTCACATCTTAAAATTTTTAGACATTTTCGCTTCGAATAAAATATCATTTTAAGTACAAGAAAAGAAAAATATTGAATTAAAAGTAATTTAAAGCAAAATTAAAATCAACTTATTTCAAATAAGACTTTAAATAAAGTATTTAAAAATGTTAATAAAAATGGGCAAATTGACAGGTTTCATATGAAAGCCAAAAGGGTCATCAAATACATCTTTCACTGTGTCTGACCGTGGAGAATGGATTTGATAATGCGCAAAATAACAATCGTCATTATACTAAAAATATTACCTAATCGTGTCCCTTACTCCGCATGATGCCATATTAGAGGTATATCCAAGAAATATTGTGCAGTTATTCCTAAAAATAAAGTTGTTAAAAAGATCTTTTTAGAGCTTAGCATTAGGAGACAAAATTTGTCGATTTCTTGCCACTCCTGGGTTAAAAATAACACAAGTTTTCGGCAAACAGAAATCTATTTTATAGCAATCGTCCTGCCTTTAATCCAACACATGGGTTTAAGGAAATAATGATTGCATTTATTTATAGAATTATTCCAATTTAAACTTAAAATTTTAATTCCTCTAGAATTAACTCTTCTAAAAATATCTTGACTCTCTTTCGTCAAAAAATAATTTTTTAGGAGAAGAAAAAATTAATAAAAAGTGTTAATGAGTGAATCTATCCATTTGAATTCAACATAACAAAAATAACCAAAACATTTAATTTTAAAAAATTGTTCATTTCTTGCCACTCTGGGGTTAAAAATAAATCAAGTTTTTGGCAAACAGAATTATTTCTTATTGCAATCTTTCTGCCTTTAATCCAACATTAGGGTTTAAGGAAATAATTGCATTTAATTTAAAAAAAAATATTTCTTGACAATTGTTGATTTCATGTCTATTCATCATCTAGAAAAATGAGAACTTGTGACAGAAATCTATACTCTAGCATTCCCATCTGCCTTTAATCTAACAATAGAGAAAAGGAAATAAAAGATTGCTTTCAATTTCAGTCAAATTGATCAATAAAAATTGAATCTTAAGTTTAATCCAATTTCACTTTTCTAACAAAAGAAAAATGTGAAAAGAGGAAGATATTTTTAGTTCCGGCTCATTCCATTGCATACAACTTGGGATATGAAAAATCCCAGAAATCGAAGATGAGCGTTATGGTCGCGGAAAAATTTGGATCTCTCGAGATCTCAAGGAGGACCTCTTTATTTAAAATGGCTGTAACTTTTTTGTTCAAACAGATGGCTCCAAAAAAAATTCTGTTTTGAATAAGTAATCTTAAGCCCGTTATAAGGCGTTAAGGGAAAAAATATCATTGAAATATTTATTTTAGGCCATAGCTAGTTGCATTTTTTTATTTACAGCCTCCGTTTGTGAGATTTCATTAATTAAAGCAGTTCTTAACTTAATGTTGTGTTGAAAAGTATGCAAGGGGGATAGATTTGTTCACTTAAATTGTTGATTTCATGTCTATTCATCATCTAGAACACTGAGAACTTGTGACAGAAATCTATATTCTAGCATTCCCATCTGCCTTTAATCTAACAATAGAGAAAAGGAAATAAAAGATTGCTTTTCTTTTTTCTTCCCATTTGAATTTATTTGTGTTTAATATCAGCCAATGGAATCATGTGTAAATTCTTTTCCGTATCTCGAGTTTCAACAGTATACAGGAACACCAGCAAGTGAAGATCATATCCAGAAAGATTACCAGTTTATATACAGAATCGAGAAAACAACATAACTTTAACGAAACAAATTTTGGGATAATGAAACATATTTTTACAGAAACAAATAAGTATTCTAGTAAGAATACTAAGACATGTTTTCAAATGAAAAAGTTCAAAAAATGTCTCGCTCCTAATATTAATTCGACTTACTTTATTTTTGGGTCTCCTTCAGAACAGTGTTCTAATTTATCTTCAGGTATAGGAAGTTTACGGCACTCAATCATTCTACAATATTATATCATTAAGTAACAACTATGTTATCATTTTTAAAGAATTGCAATTTTAAATGACAACATGTCCGATTCAAAAAAGAACCCTAAAAAGGTTCATCTGAATGAGGAAGACATAGTCACTTTAATAAGAAATAATAACAAATTTTAATATTACTATTTCAACTTCAATCGAAATAAATGTTACATCCACATTAACTTAGATTTAAAAAATACCATATACCTTTAAGAAAAATTCTAGGTGGAAAATTATAAGTATAACCTTATTGGAACTGAATTGCAACACTTCTTTGAAATCGTGCTATTCTTAAATTATTTGTCAAGGAAAACTGAAATTTTTCTTAAAATAGACATTGAAGATATAACCTGTTAATTTCCTCGACTGCCAGACCGAAGTTAGTAGCCTGGAATCCTGAGTATTTGTAGGATTGAAGGAGAGCATGGTAATCTACTCCAGCATTGAAATCATAACCCTGAACAAAATAACGTTTAAAAACGTTATAATAAAAATTCAACAGTCATTCCGTAGAAAACATAAAATCGTTAAAAATAACTTATTAAGAACGGAAACAACATTTAACAAGTTTTATGATGTGGATCGACTGGAACCAAAATTTCAGAATTAGGGATCCGGATCAGTTCAATAATGGATTGTTATTCAGCGCAAATGAACTGGATCATTATGCAGTTTTTATGTGTAACCTACTTTAACAGTTTCTGACCCGGCTGGCATATCCTCGCTTTTAACCAGAACTGCTTCAGCGGCTAAACCCGGCACTGACGCCATTTTTTATCTGAAAAATAACGGATTTTCAGACGCCCATCTTGCAGATTTACAAGACAAGATTTTTACTTCTTGGACTTGCTGGCCTTTTTGGGCTTCTTGACCTTGGCATTCCTCTTGGCCATGGGATCAGCAGCAACAGGCTTCCCGCTCTTCTTGGCAATGACGGCGGCCTTTGCCCTCAGGTTCTTGGCTTGAAGAAGCTCAGCGTTCTTCTTGGTCACGGCAACGTAGGGGTTAAGTTTAAGCATAGCCCTGATGTTCTTTAGAGGGTTGGTCTTTGTCTTAGCGGACTTGACAATGGTGCGGTTGGGTGCACGGAGAACCTTACGGATCTCCTCAGACTTCAACAGCTTGCTCAGGTCGGTGTTAGCCATCTTGGGCATGGGAAGGTTCCAGTTCTTCTTGGACTCGGATGCCTTGCGCCATGTTCCATAAAGGGAATCTAAATTAAAAAATGTCAACACAAAAAAATGAGAAGTTGATCGAATTGAGAAAGGAGATGTTCTTATCAGAGCTTCTGATAAATCAAAATGGTTCATAAACACGGACCGAAGTAAGAAGATCATCATTATTAGTTCAAGCGAAGGGACTGGGAACTAATGAGAAATAATCAATAATTTAAAGTGATTCATGCCTGATTCGCAATGGTAACAGCAAAGAAGAAATATTAATCAACAAACTTTTCTTCATTGCTCAATAAATTTGCATGTAACAATTAGAAATTAGAAGATATCTAACCATATAAAACTGCATTTGAATACTATTGAATTTAAGATTCACAACAAGAAGGCTAGCTAAGTCATTTTTGCTCAAGTAGGTAGTGTTAATCGGACATGCCACTCTCCATTAAGGGTCCTCTGTAGTTCCATTATCAGTCCCTTCAATCTTCATACACTTACCAAGCTTCTTGAAGGCAGACTCGGTCCAGATGCAGAACCTTCCGACATGACCTCCAGGGGCGAGCTTGAGAAGGTTCAATGCGTCAACAGAGATGGTGTCGACTCCGGGGATGTTACGGAAAGCCTTGGTGAGACCCTTAAAACAACAACTCATATAAACTGAACCTTTCTTCCTAAATTTTTTCCCCCTCCAACAGAAATAATAAATAATCGATCAGAAAGTTTTTCATCGATCTCTTGCAAAACTTGCTTTAATTGATAAAAAACCACAATTTCCAACAGAGAAACTTTATTGACTATTCGTTTTTCTTATATTTGAGGAAGGAGTGTACTCCCAAGTCTAAACCCATGTATGGTCTTAGTTCTGTAGTTAAAATAAAATGAAGCCAGCAATGAGGATTAGAGGCGATTCAAAGTTGATTTACTTTCTGATTTAACTTACTATAAATGTGCGTTAAAACACAACACAGACCTGTTGTTCATAACTCATATGGACAAATAACTAAAATTCCCGTTTTACTAAAGGGAGGGTCGGGATTGTGCAGAGAAGGTGGGAGGACTTTAAACCCACCCCCTAACAAAAAAATTTCTTTTATTCTTTATTCTTACCCCCACCCAAAACAAAAAAAAATTCATTCCGCCCCCCCCCTCCAAAAAAAAATCGTTAATTTTTCACTACAGGGAATGAACTTGTGAAATTTTGCGAGAGGGAGAGAGGAATTGAACACCGCGACTTTTACCAACCTGATCATCAGCGTATACAACAAGGGGTCCAAGCTTCTGAACGTGTCTCCTGTTCCTCAGCTTACCCTTACCAGCCCTCATCCTACGGGTAGCGTACACCTTGGCAATATCACCCCAAACCTAAAATATATATATAAAACATCCTACGGGTAGCGTACACCTTGGCAATATCTGCCCAAACCTAAAATATATATGAAAATCATCCTGCGGGTAACGTACATCTTGGCAATATCGGCCAAAACCTAAAATATATATAAAAATCATCCTGCGGGTAGCGTACACCTTGGCAATATCAGCCCAAACCTAAAATATATATGGAAATCATCCTGCGGGTAGCGTATACCTAGGCAATAACAGTAGGGATTATAACGTTATTTTTTATTCGAGTTGCATACGACAAGCAGTATTTCCAAATAAACTCGTTATCATTGAACCTACATCCAAGGTTAAAATGTAAGGAAGAATGATATGTTGCATATAATCTGTGTACATATTGAAACCAGTCCTCTCTGGGCGAAATTTGTAAACAAACAAAGATGCATTAATGCTCGTTTTCTACCCGAGGAGGTTAAAAGCATTTAATAGTTTTGATATTTCACATATTAGTTTCCTATGACCAGAATATATTATTGATATTTTATGTGAAAGATGGATCCAATGTCAGGCTTCGGCATCTTTCTTGAGTTTACATTACCGCCCAGAGACAGTACACTGCAGTACAAAAAATGCGTACAACTCTGAAATAACTTTCCTTGAATCATAACCTTGTCTATATCGAGGCATTTAAGTAAAAAAAAAAACTAGTTTTAACATACAAATTTAACTGTATCAAATTAAGAGTGGCTTGAAAAAAAGTAATTGACGTTGTCTTTAACATTATTTATCAAGTACTAATAGTCTGGGGTAAAGAAGTCTTTTTCTTAATAACCCTGATATCTATAATTAATTAACCCACCTTGGACCTCCTGAGGAAGACGACGGCTTCCTTAGTCTTCTGGAAGGTCTGAACCTTGTCGCTGACGACAAAGGGAACCTCGTTAATTCTACCGATCTGGTGTCCTTTGGCCATAACAAGAGCGGGGACTCCAGTTGCGGCGATAGCAGAGCACATAGCGTACCTGCGATGTAACAGCAAATTAAAAGATAGAATTTTTTCTGAACAAATTAACAAAATGATCATGTGTAAGATATTAACTCAGAGCTAAAAACTTTAGAATGGTGAATATCGAGATTAATGCTTTATCTCCTCTTTTTTTAAATAGTCAGGTTAAATAATGCTAGTTATCCTCTGCTTATTTATCACCAGATTAATGAACTGATCGGGATTAGGGATATTTCATTCTCAAGTTTTCAGCTCTGGCTTGATAAGCAGAAATGCTCATTCTAAAGAATTTAAAGGGGGACAAGGAAATGAGCAATACTCAGTCAGAAGAAAATATTCTTTTCTGTAAACAAACTTGGATGATATTTTATGGGGAAGAACAGAGGAACAATTCACTGTGATAAAGTTGCGTTGAAGGAGGGAAAATAATTATTGCTTTTTTTGGTGGGGAGAATGGGGGGGGGGGGGGTAAATATATTTCTGAACTTTTATTTTACCTCTTCTGTGCCACGTTGATCTTCCTGTGCCATCTCCTCCAGGTCTTGGTGGGAGCAAACATACTGAACAAAACAATCTTATAACCTCGAGTTAATCAAGTATAACAAGGTGAATTAAATTGTTGAATTATTTCATTATAGCGTATATTTAAGTCGCTCAGGAATCGGCGAGGGCAAGTGGTAATCATTAATAATGTGCACTACTAAAACGCAGTTTCCTAAAGGAGTTACGCGCGCTTGCCACGTTACATACCAAAAAAATAATGCGATTTGTATTAAGAGTTAGGAAGGGAAAAGACGCTTTCTGGGACGAGTACTGTGGCATCGACAGGCCCAGGGCCGAGCTAGAATAAGATATCGTAGATTTTCAACGCGGCATTCGCGTAACTTAATTGGACTTCTGCCCTATTCAGAGGAGAAAATGTTAATTACATAATAATCTTCTTACCGTCCTCCTCTGCACATGTTGCCGAAGGCAGCTTGACCAGATCTGTGGGTTCCACCACCACGGACACGGGGAATACGAGCAACAGCACGTCCAGTTCCTAAACAAGCATAGATTTTATCTAGGAATACAACGCCCATACCACCGTCAAGATCAGATCAAGAACGTAAATGAATCTCTTTGTAAACTTTGAAAAACAAAAACGAAAAAATTACGGATTATGAAAACAAATCGCGGGTTTTAAACATTTGATGACACATTTTATCATCTATAACCTTCCGTGGGGAAAGTAAGTCCCCAAAAAAATTGGACACGCTTGGTTCAGCTGTTTTGGCGTTTATTGGAAAGACAGACAAGCAAAAAAAGAAAAAGCATGAGCAGAATTAGCGATAGCTCAAAAAGTGAACGGAAAATAATTTTTTACATACGTCAACTTTGCTCGAAAGAAGTCGGCCAAAGAAATGCCAAAAAAATTAAATAACATGGTTTCAGGTGAAGTGGATTATAAATTAATAAAGTTTGATGTTCACGGAAAAACAAGTTAAATCCTAGAGATTACAAAATTACTCACCCCATGACTCAGCACTGGTCTGGTGACCGGCGTCAACGTTTACGCAGTAGGGCTGACGCTTGTTCTTCGCCATCTCATGGTGGATGGTACTCACGATGTCGGGACGGACGGGAGCCCTAAAATCATTTTTTATCAGGTTACATATCTACGAAACCAAATAAATTAAAAAATTCTTTCATCAACAAAAAAAATCCTTGAAAGATTTCATCAATTGTACGAGAAATTTTGAATTTCTTCATTGTGAAAATAGCATTTATTAGTATTAGTTTAAACTTTAATCGAGTTTGATTTAATGAAACTCTAATGAGACAACTACTGGGTCGAGTGCAACAGCTACGACAGCAGCGGCCTCCAAACAAACTTTGTCATTTTGTTAAAGAAGGGGGGGGGGAAAGGAGAAGAAACCTCTCTTCGGAAATAACCTAGTTCAATTCAAAACATGGTTAGCTTGTACATTTGTTGTTTCATTTTCAAATATGTGAACTCAACCCCATCCCGAATATCCTATAATACACCTTAAAATCTTAACAAAACCATTTGAATTCAATAATCGGGTCTAAATATGAAAGGTTTTGTTAGAATAAACATAAATTTCCGGGCTGAGCGCTGCAACTAGGACAGACTAGGGGCCGAACGCCGCATGACGGGTCTGTCCTAGAGAACGATTTTTGGACCCCCCCCCAGGCCCCCCCTCTTATCAATATTGTACATATTTCGTTTACTTTTACAAAAAAAATATTTGTGTAGTATTATTTCAGGATTCAATTTACAGACACGGAAAGCATCAAAAATGGCAACTTAAATTTTAAAATACGTACTTGAAGACAACTGGGAGACATACTGTAGTTCCAGCAGACTCGTTATTCTCATTGTAAACCGTAATCAACGGTCTGGCCGCGGCAAGAGACATTTTAGCTAAAAACAACAACAAATTAAGCAAAAGTCAAATAAAAAACTTCACAAACAAAACCATAAATCAATCATAGCGAAGAAATCTTCTTTAGATAGAGAAAAGGTCGTAACGTGCAATATCTCCTATCCATCAAATTCAACCAAGCGAGATTCACAGTGTGGCCGGAATCGGATAGAATAAGGAAACGTGGAGAGCGAAAATGAGAAAGCTCCGCGGCATTGTATTAAACAATTTGTCGTCTTTGTTTAAGACGACATTACTAAGATTAGAGATTATTATTATGATTGAAAATTTTATGTTCATTATGATGTTTTATTTCAACAAGGTTAGGTCTTAGCTCTCTAAAATTGTTTAAATTACTGGTTTGATAGTTTGCCATAAACACTACGGATCAGAAAAGACTAATATACCATACTATGGAGATACTAGTTTGAACGCAGGAATAGAGTAGTGTCGTATCGTTTGCACTATAATGATTGATCGGACTAACGTACATTCGCACTAACGTTCATTCGGACTAAAGTTTTAATTAAGGGTTAGGTTAGGTTAAGACAATTTCTGGGCCGAGCACTGCGGCTAGGACAGGCTAGGGGGCCGAGCGCCGCGGCTAGGACAGGCTAGGGGGCCGGGCGCTGCGGCCACAAGTGTTACTGATCAGCCGACTTTAGTGCAAAAGTACGTTAGTTCAATCGGACATTAGTGCGAACGATCATAGCATCAATAGAGTTTATGGATATAGATAGGTAATTAGGTATTAAATATGATAAATAATTGTATTATAGGTAACACATGTTATCAGAAAGTACAAGGAAGCTCAACTGTTAATCATTCTATTAAAGTAAACTCAAAACTTGTTTTTACAGAATGCGTGAATTCAGCTTATTTAGCTTTTATATTAGGCAGAAACATATAAACAAACACCAAGACAAGCCAAATTTATACATTTAAAATTCATGGAATTAACACTTTTTATCTTTAGGTTGAGAAAGAAAATTTTCTATTCGTTGGTCAAGGTAAAAAAATACAATAGTGACTTTTCAATGTGAAACAAATTGGACCAAATTTGTGTAGCAACTCAGATAACCGAAGGATAGGTTTATGTTCATGGTGGAAAAAGAAAAAATGGAGACTTGAGAAGCAACAGATAAATTTGTTACAGGGCTCAATTGTGTTGGATTGTTTAGGTGTTTTAAAGTTTTAGATTATTTATAAAAAGATTATCATTTAATATTTATAAAAATATTATCATTTAATATTTATAAAAAGATTATCATTTAATATTTATAAAAAGATTATCATTTAATATTTATAAAAAGATTATCATTTAATATTTATAAAAAGATTATCATTTAATATTTATAAAAAGATTATCATTTAATATTTATAAAAAGATTATCATTTAATATTTATAAAAAGATTATCATTTAATATTTATAAAAAGATTATCATTTAATATTTATAAAAAGATTATCATTTAATATTTATAAAAAGATTATCATTTAATATTTATAAAAAGATTATCATTTAATATTTATAAAAAGATTATCATTTAATATTTATAAAAAGATTATCATTTAATATTTATAAAAAGATTATCATTTAATATTTATAAAAAGATTANAATTCATGGCCGGGTGAGTGATGACTGAAAATATTTCTGAATATAAAAAGGAAAATTATGTAAAGATATAAAATTCAAGGAATCAAGAATAATATTTTATAATATATAGTTCATCCAGATTATGTAGAAATCAAGAATATATTATGTTCTAAGATTACTTTTTTAATACATGTATTAATGCTGATATTGTGGAAGACGATACCTGGCCGCGTTAAACTAGTTCCACAAGATTCAACAGAATGAGATAGAACGGATACGGGGCAGAGAAAATAATAAAAAAGCTATAATGACGAAATTTGATATTAATTCTAAAAAATTTTCTATGTTGGCAATAGATATCATCATTCATCAAGGTTCAGCTAAAGTGAACATTTCTAATAATAAACTTTGAATAAATATTTTCTATCTAAGCTATAAACCTAAACCATCATCAAATTCAAGCTTACCTAAAGAAAACGTCTCATTTAAGGTAAAGCTAAGCAATGAGCATAATAATATAAGAATGTAAATGTAAATTCACATCAAAATTAAGCTATTGTTAATGTTTAGAGTAAAATATTTATCCGTAAAATTATCATTTGTTTAGTTTTAATACATTGGTTAAAAATATGAACTAAAATCTAAGACTTTTGTTTTAATTTTAAACTTTCTTCTGAAAATTTTGTTTTATCCATTTTCAAAACAAAATTGCAAGTTTTTTGGCAAACTTATATAGCTAATTCTATGCATAATTCTAAAATAGCACAAAATAAAAATAACATATTTTTAATCAATTCTTTAAATCATGTGTCAACAATGATCATGTTTACCAGAGATTTATATGCCCCGGTTTCCATGAAGACATGGAATTCTTCTTCCTCAGGGGGTTCTTCCAGAAAACTCATCTTTAAAGAGAGAGTTGGCGAAAAATGAAAGGGAGTATCCGTTGATACGAATTTATTTCGATCTTGATCGCTACCAATTTTACTTCTATCCGTAAATGTTAAAAAAAAGTTCAACACCCTTAAATAAATATTCATTTAGATAATGCGTTTTTTTCACTCAGACCATAAATAATCAAATTAAATTTAAAACTACTCATTCATTTATTATAACCTAAAATTGTCCATTTCAATTCGACGTATTCGTATATAGTTGTGTTGACTTGAAAAGTCACTATAATAAAATAAAGAGATCTAAAATGGATATTTCTAACATTTATTTAATAAACGAGTGTTTTGAAATATTTGCATTTAAGGCGGAGTTAAAATTGGTTGATTTAGAAATTAACAAAGGAATTAATGATGAATGTTGTGGGTACTTCATGGGAGTGATGTAGATCTTCATGTTGGTGAAGCAGATCAACAGGATCTTGAACAACAGGACTTATCCAACCTAGTAGGCAGAGATTGCGGCTTGTCATGCTGGCTATGAGCGATTATGTTGTCTCTGGAATGCATGATGAACTGGGAACCCTTCGGGTAAGAGCGTCTGCTGCTATCTGAGTATCTGCGTCATCATCATAAAGGAGTCAAGAGGCTCCCTGTGTCGGAGCTGTTACTAGTTCAACTGTCCTAACATGACTGAATACCGGGAGGGAGCTGGGATGAGCGGAGATTCGACATGTGGGCACTACATGAGGAGGAAATGGATTTGAGTACACATACATCTAGAGAAAAGGCTGGGGCATTTGAGTCGGAAAAATCGTCTTCCTTATATTTCGAATTAATTTTAACAAGTTGATATTTAATAATATTTTTTTTAATCTTTTTTATGATCCGAGAGTTACTTTTGAAAACATTCATTCCAGTTTCGAGGATTTTTATTAATGAAGACAACATTTTCATATTTTCCAGGAATGTTAAAAAAACCAGCGCCAGTCGTAAAAACAAGCTGTAAGCGAAATATCAAGTAAAATTATTTTTTTTTAATAATATTAAATATCAACTATATACGAATATATCGAATTGCATTCGACTTTGTAAGTATAGTTTGAATGTTGTAAATTTAATTGAATTATTTACGATCTCAGCTAAATAATTCAACTCCCTGAATTTTTTAACCCCTTTAATTTTTCGCAAACACTCCCTTTAAAGCGTAAATGTTGAAACTTTATGCTACCTTTAGCCAGCCAAAAATAAATGTAACTTTTGTTAAATTATCTAAATTAATTCCCTCTCCCTCTGCAAAATAGACATGGCACATTTTTTTTGGTTCACAGAAATGTTATTCTTATGGAGAAGGTTCAAACTTTTTATATTTATACAATTTTCGGGATATAAGATTCTTCCACAAAGCAGAAATAAAACAGTTTATTTTAAAACTCGGTGATGGTGATGGACCAAACCTCTGCATAGAGTAAAAAAGTAGATGTTAGTTCCACATTTATTGAAAATATATTTCGGTCTGGGTTGACCCTCGTCAGTTCTTGAGATTGTTTCTTCTCAAAGATTAAAAACAAACAATTAAAAACAAAGTTTATTTTAATTTAATTTAATTTAAATTGAACCTTTTTCTATAGATTTCCCAACAATTTGTTGAGAAAAACCAATTAAACTTTGATGAAATTGAACTTCAACACTGGGAATACAGTTAGAAATGGATCGTCTTCATTTCAAATGGATTTCATAATGCATTAGAAGGATATAGTATAGACTCCCTCCCACCTCTGCAAGGGAGAAGGTATTATTTGAGGATTCAAAATGGATTGTATTACAAGATATAGTATAGACTCCCTCCCACCTCTGCAAGGGAGAAGGTATTATTTGAGGATTCAAAATGGATTGTATTTACAAGGATATAGTAAAGAATCCCTCCCACCTCTGCAAGGGAGCAGGTATTATTTGAAGATTCAAAATGGATTGTATTACAAGATAAAGTATAGGATCCCTCCCACCTCTGCAAGGGAGCAGGAATTATTTGAGGATTCAAAATGGATTGTATTACAAGATATAGTATAGAATCCCTCCCACCTCTGCAAGGGAGCAGGTATTATTTGAGGATTCAAAATGGATTATATTACAAGGATATAGTATAGAATCCCTCCCACGTCTGCAAGGGAGCAGGTATTATTTGAAGATTCAAAATGGATTGTATTACAAGATATAGTATAGAATCCCTCCCACCTCTGCAAGGGAGAAGGTATTATTTGAGGATTCAAAATGGATTGTATTACAAGATATAGTATAGAATCCCTCCCACCTCTGCAAGGGAGAAGGTATTATTTGAGGATTCAAAATGGATTGTATTTACAAGGATATAGTAAAGAATCCCTCCCACCTCTGCAAGGGAGCAGGTATTATTTGATGATTCAAAATGGATTGTATTACAAGGATATAGTATAAAATTCCTCCCACCTCTGCAAGGGAGCAAGTTTTATTTTAAGATTCAAAATGGATTGTATTACAAGATATTGTATAGAATTCCTCCCACCTCTGCAAGAGAGCAGGTATTATTTGAAGATTCAAAATGGATTGTATTACAAGGATATAGTATAGAATCCCTCCCACCTCTGCAAGGGAGCAGGTATTATTTGAAGATTCAAAATGGATTGCATTATAAGGATCCATTATGACAGTACAAGCTTCAGCACACTGTATAGTATCATGCTTCCTAATCTTGGGAAACATAAATAATCTTTTAAATTATAGAAATTTATGTTCTTCTGTTAAAATGAGTTTTTAATGGAAACCTATTAAGGGAAAAAAATAACAATAAAAATATATGTATTACACTTTTTCTATTCAAAAAACTTTTCATTCATTTTTCAAAAGCATTATTAGAAAATTATATACGGTGTATAAATTATATTTTGAACATTTCAAAAAGATATTCATTGCCTTAAACTAGGAAACATTCTAAAAGATTTGGACTTGAATGAAAGCTGCAGCCACAAACTCTAATTTTTATTTCCTAATATCTTTGAAACTATAGACGTCATTGACCTTGAGATTCCTACCTATGCTATATCAAATGGTGATCGTTTAAAAACATCAAAGGTTGGCAAGATAAAGTATCAAAGATATCAGTATTAGTTCCTTTCTTTTGAAAGTTTTTACTAATAATTTAAACTTGCAAGCTAAATTTAGAAGATATTAAAACCTTTCAACTCCTAGTGTCCAACTAGCTGCCCTATCTTTATTAGATAATAGATCAGCTTTCTTCAACTCCTAGTGTCCAACTAGCTGCCTTATCTTTATTAGATAATAGATCAGCTTTCTTCAAGCCAACTTCTTATGGCACATGGTTATGGCTTATAAGTAGATATTTTGTGAATATTTACATATTTTTCTATTTAAATTAATATTTAGTTTTTACTGAATTTCTTTTTAATCTATACAATAAAACAACACATTCGTATAAATGTTCTCTCTGGCCGGCCAAACGGCTGGACCGAATGGGGTGACATTTTTTGTAGGCACTCATGGGAAGCCTTGGGGTGACAAAGACATAAAAAAATTTTTTCAAAATTTTTAATTTATTTTTATTATTTTGTTTAAAATTTTTTTTTTTCCACGAGCAACGGCGGGTCTTTCAGCTTGTCTTCTAATAAATCCTTTTTAAATAAATAGGCTTTGGCAAATTTAAGCTTTATTTTTTTTAACTTTTAAAAGGTTTCACAAAAATATAAGAAGCTTTTACATTTAACATTAAAATTTTTGCATGTTTGATAAAATCAATTTTATACAGAATACAGATTTCAAATGTTGGAATCTTATTATTAAGGAACACTATTTTGTAGTGCCTCTTAAAAGTTCAAAAACCTTAAAAGTCTTAGAAGTTATTGTCCAATGTCTGTCACTAACTTGATCATACTAAATTGGGTATTTAGACTGGTGTTATGTATTTTAAAATTGTACATTCAAAACTCTAGGCTTATAATTGTTAATTATAACTTCTAATGGCCTTTCAAAAATTAGATTAATAAAAATGTTTGAAAATTAAACGACAATGTATTTAAAAACTCGAAATATTATACAAGACATTAAAAAATAAAAAAGTTGGAAAAATATAAAATTTTTTTTTTTTTTTAAGTTTTCAATGTAATACAACTATTTTTAAGTTGCTTAAATTGAACACGTGATCCTCATTGGATTTTATTGCTGTTTCAGTAAGAACAAAGACTAATTAAGACTAAGAACATATTGATATTTTACTTGGACCAATCAAAACAAAGCATTGCGCATTGCACACAGTGATCAAAATAGACAAGCTCTTACAGTAAAATAGATGAGCATTTTTTTGCTATTTACCTATAAAAACTAAAGTGCTTTACAGTTCTAAAATGCAGTGCTTAAAATAAAGTTAAAGTGAAGTGAAACCAAAGGCCGAGACGTTGCGATACTTCAAACTGAATCAATATTAAACATTAATGCAGCTTTGCATAGTAGTCTGGATCCATGTAAGTGTACATATACTTTTTATTCTAAAATTGACATTGTTTTCCCCCGGTTGTTAAATAGTATATTGTTTTTATTTTCCTACTGTGAGACGGGGAGCAGGAGATACAAAAACAAACAAGACGTGTAATTTACTCAAAAAAAGAGCTTTGGTCCATGGAAAAGGGACTGACTAATCTAAAAAGGGATAAGTTCCATAGAAAAGGGACTAACTAACCCATAAACGGCTATGGTCCAAGGAAAAGGGACTGATTACTCCAAAAATGGCTAAAGTTCATGGAAATCGGAAAAATTACCACAAAAAGGGCTTGGGTCACTGGAACATTGACTGATAAACCAAAAAAGGGCAAGGGTCCATGGAAAAGAGACTGATTAAACCTAAAAGTTCATGGAAAACGGACAAGTTACCAAAAAAAGGGCTAGATTCAAAAGAAAATAGACTGATTACTCCAAAAAGCGCTGGGGTCCATGGAAAAGTAAAATTACCACAAAAAGGGCTAGGATCACTGGAACATAGACTGATCAACCCAAAAAGGACTAGGGTCCATGTAAAAGGGACTGATCAACCCAAAAAGGACTTGAGTTCATGGAAAATGGAAAAAATTACCCCAAAAAGGGCTAAAGTCTAAGGAAAGGGGACTGTTTTCTCCAAAAAAGGGCTAAAGTCCATGGAAAATGGAAAAATTATCACAAAAAGGGCTAGGGTCAATGGAACATGGACTGATTAACCCAGAAAGGGCTAGGGTCCATCACATAGATTCAGCCTCCTTATAAACAGTCTCATCAATTTTTAAGACAGGGCTGACTTTGAAGTGTCGCAACGCCCTAAGCTTAAATTTTACCGCTCTAACTCACTTATGCTTTTCTGTAGCCCTGTACATGTACATTTTAGCACTGTAAAGCACTTGTTGTTAGATGTGGTTTTTTAGAAGTTATTGGCAAAATTCTCAACGATTTTTGCTTGAGAGCGTGAGACCATTAAATCGCAGTGCCATGGAAAAGATTAATCCAAAAAGGGCTAGAGTTCATGGAAAAGGGAAAAATTACCACAAAAAGGGCTAAGGACAATGGAATAGGGGCTGATTAGCCCATAAATGGCTAAAGTTCATGGAAAACAGCAAAAAATACCAAAAAAAAGGGGTAGGGTCAGGGGGGATGATAGTTTTCTACCTGTGTGCTCAGTTAGCTGTACTGTACACTCACAACTGTTTACTAATATCGGTATAGTTTATGGCCTATAGAGATAGTAAAGGATTAGCGTACATCATCACTTTTATACACTTTAACCTCGTTGGGTTGGGTATATGGAATATTGACTGATTAACCTAATAAAAGCTAGAGTCAATGGAAAACAATAAAATTACAAAAAGGGCTAGAGTACAAGGTAAATGGACTAATTTACCCAAAAAAGGGCTAGAGGCCAAGGAAAAGGGAATAATTTACCTAAAAAAAGGACTAGAGTCCAAGGAAAAAGGACTAATTTACCCATAAAAGGGCTAGGCTCCATGGAAAAGGGACTGACTAAACCAAAAAATGCTAGGGTCATTGGAACAGGGACTGGTTAACCCAAAAAGGGCTAGGGTTTAAGAAAAACGGACTGATATACCCAAAAAGAGCTTGGGTCATAGGAAAAAGGAACTGACTAAACCAAGAACAGAGAATCACTGAAAAATATTTGCAAAACTCTTTCTACATTTCGAAACGTCGAAACGGGAGAGCCGATCGTGCTCCTAGGAATGACTTAAATGACAAATGACAAATTTGTTTAGATTTTAGAAATATTCTTGAAATTCGTTAAATCAACTGAAAGATGAAAATCCACTATTGTTATGCAAAGAGGAGGGAGTAGAAGGGGGGGGGGGGGTTATTTGCTAATTTGATGCCAGCATTTTTCGCAAAGTAGACATGTAAGCAGAAAGGCTTTCAGACTAATGTTTACATATGATGTAGAAATAACACTATCTTTTAAGAAAAGGTTAATTGTGTGCTTCACATTTCTATGCGTAGTAAAACTGTAAAATATACGCGAAAACTAAACTTTTCATTTTCAATTTTTAATGTTTTTTTGGAATTTGGATGTTTGGTGTTATACAAGTATCCTGGTAAGGTAGCCGGATATGTCAAAGAATCTGAGAAAGCTGGTTGAAATATTTTCTTGACTCTGCCCGGAGGGTTAGGTGGAGTTTCTGGACTCTGTTGAGAGGTCATGCCAGCCTCTACCTGACCTTGCCTGCTTCAGTCCGGCCTGCCTAGTTGACCCGCTAGCGAGTCTCCCTTCCAGCAACCCTCAATCCACAGGAATACAAACTTTTACATTTGAACAAAAGTGAATATTTGTTTTAAATATTTTTTTTATTCTCTACAATCGATTGCTCCGGGGTTTTGAGTAAAAGAAGAATATTGGTTTAAAATCAGATTAAAAGAATTTAAAAGAATTTAAAGAGGCCATGATAAGATGGCCACCATGTGATTTAAAAATGCTGTACAGAAAAATTCAAGAAATTGATTACTTGACTAAAACTTTAATTTTCTAATTCATTACAACTTGGTAGTGTAAACCTCTAATATTTCAAATTTGGCTTGATCTAGGAAAATTTGAAATATTAGAAATACAACTTCAGGTTTCAAAGATATGAAGATCAGGGAATCATGAAGATTAGAAGCAAGTAATCACTTCCTTTATGCTCTTTAATGAAAGTTGATTAAATAATGTTAACAGATTTTAAACTTTGTCAAATCAGGCATGCCTTTGATTAACACTACGGTTAAGATTCAAGAAGTATCCTTTTCCTACAATACCAAAGAATAAAGGTTAAAAATAAGCTAAAAGGAGTTGAGTCTTTGTCACAAACTCTGATATTCTACTCCCTATAGCTTTGGAACCCAGTGTCAAACTATGAATTCTGTAAAGTTAAATAACATATGTTTGAAATATCTAAGGTTTACTCCATTAGGTTGCAAAGATATAGGGATTGGAAAATTTAAGTTTGATAATTTTAATTTAATTTTGATAATTTTAATTTAATTTTGATAATTTGATAATTTTTGCAAGCAAGAGCTTATGAAACAAGAAAAATGTAAAAGAAAGAAGAAAAAAACTAAATGAATAATAAAATCTTTTTCAACACAAGCACAACTCAATAACTTTTTACGAAGTAATTTAAGCAATATTTCAATAGAAATGAATGCCCTCCCAGACTATTGATGGTTAATTGGAAATAAATGAATATTCTTTTAAAAAAAATTTCACGAATATGAGTAGTTATAACTTGTTTCTAAACATTTGCAGCAAAATAAAACATTTGAATTATTAAAAATATATTTTTAATCATTTTCTCAAAAGAATTCTTGTATTTATACTTCCCAATAATCTCTAGACACAATTTAAATAATCCTCAGGATTTTATCATTCATACACGAATTAAAATTAAAATACTCCCCCCCCCATTAGTGTGTCTGGCTCAGCTCCAAAATTATCCATTAAACTGTAGTTCAGAGCCTGACCGAAGAAGGTTCAGAATTTTAGAATTTGTTACATTCTTGGGTGTAGGAAGTAAAACTAGCTTTCTGCCCATATTGGTGTTCAGCAGTCAATCTGATCTGAACTTTTGCACAACGTCAGCGATGGAAACTTTTGATTTGAAGCGATCAATGGTTTAATCCATGGTTTTTCGATCTCTCATTGGCCGATACCGGATCTTTCCTTGCTTTATGTTGATCGTACCATCACGGATATCGAAAAAGAATACGTGAATTTATTGATCCGTTGAATCTTTTGCGGATTAATTGATCCGTTGAATCTTTTGCGGATTAGCGCCTTCTAAAGTTCCAACCTCTGATATGTTCTATAATTTTGAAACACAGGCGTAAATCATTAAAAACTAAAAAACAAGAATCTTTAAGATACGAAAGATCAAGTTTAAACAGATGAGATTTTTTTAGATGGAATTTGTTTTCACAAATTTTCAAAGTCAAACGGAGTTTACGAATTGAAAACTTTTTTTTGAAGATTCAAAATAATTCGTATTTTTTTCTAGGCCTTTTTAAAAATAACCTAAGCTTAATTTCAAGTGATCCTCCGTGTAAAGTGGACAATGCCCGATTCACAACGTTACAATTCACCCTGAACTAACGAGAGAGAGAAGCATTCGGTTTCTTTCATTTGAAATCAAACGTTTTTTCGTCTATAACTCAACATTCTAAAGAGCTTACCAGATTGTCATTACCAAATTGTCACCTTACCAAGTTGTCATTACCAAATTGTCATCACCAAATTGACATTACCAAAAATCAGCCCATCTTCAAATGTACCATTGTTACTTGGATATTACTGTCTTTGCAAGAAGAGTAGCTTGAAATTACGTGGACAATCCCTTTAAAAAATAGAAATTTAAAAGTAAAAATAGTTCTTTTAGAATTAATTAATTTACCCCTATCCCCCCCCCACTAAAACACCTGTGAGTGCCTATCATGTTGAAAGCACTATATCGCGTCACACATTCTTAGCTCTATGTAAATAAATAGTTGAAAACTGGAAAAAGTCTCAGTAACAGGAAAAGTCCGCATCGAAAACAAACTATTTACAAAAAATAAGATGTTAAGACACCCTCACATCAATATTTTTGTTTTGTTTTACAGTGGTATGGAAATGTATTAGAAAAATAAAAGACGACAATCTATTGCGTCTTTGCAACTATTTCTGCTTTTAGGGTTAGATACTAAAAACAATAAATTAAAACTTAAAATCTGGATCTCATTTTTGGATCAGTAAATTCAACATATTTTTTTCAGATTTTGAAACAATTATATTCGAGTTTTCTTGAAATTCTGTTATATGTTGATTAAAGTAGAAAACATTATTTTTTAGAAGAAATATTATTGTTGTTAAAAACAGATAATGTTAGATGCAAAAAACTGTTTTGTATTTTGTTGGCTCCAAACTCCAAGAGCAGAATTAGCTTGAAGCTTCTTACATAAAAAATTGAATTGATTGTTGTATAATTATATCTTATTACAGTCCACAACTGTATTAAATCTGAATATTCGGTTCAAGCAGACTTTTGTAAACCTAATTTTAAAGTTTGGTTGCAGAAGGAGTCAGCATGGACGCCAACCTCACTGCCACCTTCGATGCTTGCAGCAACTTCAATACCAAGCTCAAGGATACCCTTGCTGGACTTATTAGTGCCAACAATGAGAGGAAAGCTGAAATTGACGGACTCAGGTTGAATATCTTTTAATTTTTTATTCATAGGAAATAATTAATGTAAAATATCTTTTATAATGAATTTTTTGTTAAGATCTGACCATGATACACTCAAGAAGGATCATGATTCCTTTGTTGTCTCTGCTGAACGAGAAAACGATCTTAGGTTAGAAATTCTAATATATGTATTAAAAATAAATTTGCTCATTCATCTACGAAATAATTTTTTTTTAACAGAAAGAATGAGATCAAGTCTCTTGAAGAGAGACAGCAGAAGGATAACACAGCTAGGATCACTGACATAGCTAAGCTCGATGGTAAGCTGGACTCTGAAAATAATGCAAGGAAGGAGGAAATCAAGGCTCTTGATGGCTGGGCAAAGTCTGAGAATGACGCTCGTAAATCTGAAATCTCCAAACTGGATAACTTTGCTCACTCTGAGAATGACGCCAGGAAGACTGAAATTGCAAATCTAGACAACTTTGCCAAGAGTGAGAATGATGGCCGCAAGGCTGAAATATCTGCTCTCAGCCAGCGTATTGACAGTGAACAGGCTGCCAGGGATAGCGAGGATAAGGCTATCAATGAGAGGATTGACAAAGAGATCCATGACAGGGAGAATGCCAATGCTGAACTCCTTGCAAGAATGGATTCTCAAAACGAAGATAAGTCCAGAGAGATGGAGGAGCTGAGAACTAGAATGATGAAGGAGAACATGTTCCTGAGATCTCTTTCAGACCAGACCCTTGGTGTCTTTTTCGATGCCTACAGAAGCAAGGCCTATGATGGTGGCGGCGAGGAGAACCTCACCTTCAATGGCACCTACTGCAACTACGGCGGTGGATTTGAGGCAGACACTGGAATTTTCACCGCACCTGTTGGAGGAACTTACCTTTTCATGTTCCACATTGCTACTCATGACAACAAGAAGGCTCTTCTTTCCATCAGGAAAAATGGTGAGGCATTAGTTTTTTCTTGTTTTTTCTTTTTTTAATTTTGTTGATGAATAAATCAGTTCATGACTGTCTTTATTTTTATAGGTGAGGAGATTGCTTCCATCTTTGACCAGAACCATAAGGACAACCACAAGAACAGCATGGCCGGCCAAAACATCGTAATCAATGTCAACCGTGGAGATGAAATTGTTGTGTACGCCTACACCGGTACATGGCTGGCTGACTTCCCCATGAACCATTACACCCACTGGGTGGGTCTTCTGTTGAAGCCCAATGCAGAGGAGACCAACCTTCTAAGAAAGAAGGCCGAGGAAGGTCTTGATGAACCAGTTCACACCAACGGATTCTAAACTCTCATCATACTTCCATGAATATTCTATCAGAAGAGAATTCTTCCCCAACCGTACCAATAATATATGTACCAACGATAAGGATAATTGAACACTGCTCAACGGTTAAATGATTTGACGAAATGGAAACTCTCAAGAATAAATCATTTGCTCCCACAAGACAAGATATAAATATACTCAGGTTAAGGGTTGGCTGGTAGTAAATGGTTTATTTCCTACATAAATTAGTTATTGTAAATATGATGTGTTTGTACAGTATTTATTATAAGAAATTCTCTGGTTTTTGAAAAGGCTCGTGTCTGTGAAACAATAAAAGCTTTGCCTTTAATATTTATTTTATTACATTGGGACATTGCAGATAGATAGATAATAGTTGGATAATAGTATTGTGGATGATTCATTATTTTTCATAACCAAAGTTTCCTAAGTTGCTCATATACTCTTTCATAGATCTAAAATCAAACAAGCTTTCAGGTAAGAAGGATGCAAAGAACAGTAACAAAAAGATTTTGATCCACTACCCACTACCCAGCGAGAAAAACTCTTCCGATTTTTTACAAAAAGTGGAAATCCTCTGAGAAATTTGAATAGTGTTGTTTAAAAACCCATAATTGATAATTTTCAGACAATCATTTTTAATACTGGGTATAAAAAATTTAAGAACCAATAGTAAAGTTTGATCATTCCTGAGTTGTTCTACATTATTTGAGTTGTCAACAATACTTCCAGTTCCCCCTAGGTCCTTGGGTAGCAGGTCCAATCTGAAATTTACAAATACCTAAACCTATAATGCAAGAGTGCTCACTGTGAAATTGGATATCAAGATCAAGCTATCAGGATTATGGGTATCCCACAATAAAATTCTCGGCTCTGGACAAACTTTTTACCTGAAATATTCTTTCAACGTAGAAGTAATATCTCCTGAATGGAAGACGACTTCTTCTTTTACTGTGTCGTTTAGAAACGGATGCATCATATTAAACAGCATATGGAACACTCTAGAAATAATTACATCATGGAACTACTTAATCAAGAGAGCACTATGTTTAATGCCATAGAAAATATATCATACATGAAAAGTCTAAAATTCTAATCAAGAAAAAATATTAATTAGTATATTGAACATCTTAATGTTCTATGCTTTATATAACCTGGCACTTTCACAAGAATGTATTTTTTTCAAATGTCATGAATATCATAATATATATATTTTTATTTTCGATTGGTAGAAAATGAAACGCTTAAAAAATAACACGGAAAAGAATGTGTTAAAATTATGAACGATATGTTAAAAAAAAGTCGTGTTTGAAAAATGCTTAAAATCAAGCTAAAGCGATTTTTGGATGCAAAATGAAAAGCATTACTGTTTTTTCTATTTAACGCAATTCCGGCAATTTCCTTGATTGTCTCTTTACCATAAATCCACAAATCACTTCTATAGAGTAACCACAATTAAAATTAATCAATGTTTCTAGAGAAAATAAGAAGCATATCTCATTTCTTCTTCTCTATTAGACGACATTTTAAAGGGTTTAGAAAATGAAAGATCATTTTTACAGTTCTTTTAATGTTTTAGTCAAATCATATATTGAAAATAAAACTTTTACAAAAATCTTACCTTGGGGCGTTTAGAACATGGGACTGCCTGAGCCAGACTGGGAAGGCAATGTTAAAGAATGAAGCCATGTTCTTTCCATTTTCCAATCCTATTGCTCGCATCTAAAAACATTTAAAAAAAGATTTTTTTGTCAATTTCATTGCAATTGTAAATTCAGATTTTAGATAGTTAATGACAAAAGTTTATCAAATAAAGTTACATGGTGAAGATTTGCTATTGTACAGGGTGTCCCACATCATATTAGATCGTGTATAGCTCAAAACTGTGATTTTAGGGACTAATCAGAAAATTTAAAAACAATGAATCATTTTTATAAAACGTGAAAGGCTTTTATAAAAGTTTTTCGAGTATTATGTGCGTATTTTGGCGTTAAAGCTTGGAGATACTCTAATATGATATGCGACGCTCTGTATATAAAAGTGACTGTGATGTTTTTAATAATCACCTATTAAAGATATGATTTTTTTTTGCAATGCTCTTTCAGAGAAGATTTCTCCTCGATTTTGCTTACAATTTTATGGGAATAAAAAGCTGTTTTTTATTTGTTCCCAAACAACATTTTATACCGGAAATAACATTTTATACCGGAAATAACATTTTATACCGGAAATAACATTTTATACCGGAAAGCAGATTTCCCATTTTGTGCTTTGCGGATTTTAGAAAATAATCCCACATTTTTATGGAACTTGAATTGAATTGAATAAATCCAACCCTCTTGTGAGCCTTTGGGAAAATATATTTTTTTGTGATTTTTATTTTATTGTTTTGTTTTGGTTTAAATAAAAATCTTCAGATATTCTTTCAAATATAAAAATTGTGAATATTGAATAAAGTTGGTAAATACGTTTTACAAATTTATTTTCTTCCTATTAAACAAACAAAAATTTAGAAAAGAAACAATTTATTTTCTTCATAGCATTCATTCCCGGCATTGGTTGGCATACGTTTTTTCAAATATTTAGCATATTACGAGAATTGATTTGCAAATGATTATCATTATTTTCAAATAAATACACTTCCATTGCAATTTTCTAAAAATAAATATATTTACCTGTTTGAAACCAAATCCTTGGGCATCTACTATGGCAGTAATCCCTGCTATCTGGGTTCGCTCTTCTCTTTACAGGATAAATCAAAACACAGTTATTACAACAATAAAATAATTTTTACAAATGTACTTTTATAAGAAAAGCTTGAATGAATTAAAAAAGGCTTAAAAGCTTAAATAAATTAAACTGTATTGGTAGTAATGAACTAGTACACGTTCTCGCGGGATTTATTTTCTCTCAAGGATTTGACATGACGGATTTAAAGTTTTAGATTTGACAAGATATCTGTTTTCCCTACAATCTCAAAACCTATGTCAGACTTTGGTATTGTTAATATACATTGATAGAAATTCTTAATCCATATATCATATATCTTTATTGTTCTGACTAATTAGTTTTTCACAACCAACTATAAGCACTTAAACTTGCTACATAATAAAGCAAAAGTCCAACCTCGACTTGTTATATTGAATTGCTTGGTTTGGTTTAGGGTTTTTTTTACCTTGCAATCATTTCGCAGAGCATGTATGAAGCACAGAAGATATCATTGAAAGGAATCTAATATATTCTAATTCAAAACTAATTTTCCGATTTTGATATATTTCATTGCCGCATAACTCATATTGCTCAAAATTATGAACTTTGTTCAGGATTTAAATATTGTGACATATCCCTATCATTATTTGTTTAAAATGTCAAACAACATTTGAGTAATTTTAGATGGCCATTTTTAAACAGCAAATTGCGAAACTCGTCTTTTATTGGACGTTTCCTATTTAATTGTTTTTATTCCAACCTTGAGATGTAACTTGTCTCACCGAATTAATAACTATACATATTTACTGATTAAAAAGAATCTACTTTTAAATTTTCCATTTTTAAAATTAAATAAAGTACAAATAAAGTACATATGACTTGGAATGCTAACGAAAATAAGTTTCGGTTTGGAATAAATACAATAATCTTTTTTGCTTATAAATATTAAACCTTATCTGGATTCCATTTCCCAGGTCGAAACACGTAAATTCTTCTTCCATGCCCATCCCTACAATAGGTGATGTATCATTTGGGTTTCACGACGGAAATAATCAAGGTTATTTATTAAGGCAAGATACTCTGGTGCTCTCAATTTACGGTAAATGTCGTCTTCATAGCAATTGACACTCAAAATCCTGATATGACGTAACTGATATTATTGGTGGAAGATGAAGTGACAACGCTGTTTGTGAGAGGGAGGAAGCAATTTCTCCACTTTTACAGCTGACAATCGGAGAAAATCCTTCCCCCCTCTCACAAACAGCGTTGTTACTTCATCTTCCGCCAATAAGCAGTTACATCATATGTGGGTTTTGAGTGTTCATAACTGTGAACAAGACATTTTCCTGACATTGGAGATATAGTTAAAATAGCAATTATACATTTTGCACAGAAAAATCTATTGTAAGGTTTAACAATCTGTATCATAGGCGGTTTCGGGGCGGGGGAGGGGCAGTCCATTACCCCCTCCCCTAAGTGAAATCAGGTGGGGGTATAACCCCCCTGGATTTTTACAAATCATTTCTCATATAAAGTATAGTTATTGTTATATTGTTTTGGTTTCTCTTAGATACCATTCTGTTCTTGAATGTGTTTAAAGATGTAGACTCCTTTATATAGTCCGGCAAACTGTTCCATGGGTTTATCACTCTCACAGAAAAAGAGTTTATGTAAAATGTATGTATGTAAATATACAACTCTGAAAGTTATTCATCAAACATCTATGATAGCCTCGTTTTTAGCAGCTAGAACTAGCAGTACAGTACAAATACAGTGATATCAACGGGATAGTGCGCACTTATATATAGACAACTATGAAAGTTATTCATCAAACATCTAGATAGCCTCGTTTTTAAAGCATCGCAACGGGTTGGACTTTGAGTTTATCTCATTAAGTATTTTTTGTGATCCTAAAATTTATGCATTCTAAATCTGTAAAAAGCTTATTCCTAGCTTAAATTAGAAAGGAGTTAGTGAAATTTATCTGATATAGAATTTAGTTTGAATTAAAACGAAATAAAATCATGACATTACAATTTGTTCTCTACAAAAGACAAATTTATTGTGCATGTGCATAAGTCATTGTTACTCACCTAAAAGGTAGCATTGCTTGTATCTGTGACGGGTAAGTAGATTTAGCCAGCTCTTCAATACTTGAACAAGACTTTAAAAAAAATGCAGTTTTAGCATGAAGATGAAATTCCATCTAATAAAAAAGGTGTTTAGGTTTATATAAATTTTAGATGATACAGAAGTCGTTATTCAGAAACTCTATTTGTTTATATATTTCGTGCATTTTTAAGCAAAGTTATTCCGTTCGTTTTCTCAGAAATATTATTTTGTTTTGTTCAATAATTACTGAAAATTAACGGTTTTTCGTTAATTCATTATAAAAAAGGTGTTTGCAATAGCAGAGCGTAGACTAAATGTAAGCAGGGCCTGACCTTGAAATACTGTGGGTTGTTCATTTTTAGTTTGTAGTAGTTCCGAATTATCTCCATAGATGTCTCTGGATCCATCAATCCCCCGCGCAGAAACTTCAGATAAAACCCATTTTCTAAAAACAGAACATTTTGTTAAATGGTAAATTTTTGATGCCAAGGGAAATATTCTAAAATATTTGTAAATAGATACTCTGAGAGTTTTACCTGTTTTTTGACTTACAGGGTTACCTTGTACAAAGGATAAGATTATTAAGACTTAACATTTTGTTAAAAAAAGATTTCAATGTTACATTATGTTTCCTGCCTTGTCTTTTATTTACTTTTTTAATGCTTTGGTTAAGAAAAAAGCATGTGTACAGTTGCAGAGAATCGAGGAAATTTAGACCGTTTAAATTCCGTACAGTTGTCGTCTCTGGAGTATCATACTTAGTGGGTAACCATGAATTATCTGCTTAACTAAAGAGGAATAATATTTTAATGATAAACTGGGTCTCCAGTATTATCTCCTTAACTAAAGGGGAATAATATTTTAATAATAAACTGGGTCTCCAGTATTATCTTAACTAAAGGGGAATAATATTTTAATAATAAACTGGGTCTCCAGTATTATCTCCTTAACTAAAGGGGAATAATATTTTAATAATAAACTGGGTCTCCAGTATTATCTCCTTAACTAAAGGGGAATAATATTTTAATAATAAACTGGGTCTCTAAGGAATTCTAACCAGTTGGAAGTTTAAGGTTTGGGTTTTCTTTTTCTCCCAGTTCTCGCAGCTGCAGGATCAATCCTAAACCAACAAAAAATGTTACAAATAATTTTAGAATCTCTTCAAAGTGCGCTCATTCATCACACAGGTCTGCCTTTTTAGTTATCGTAAATTGGCGGTACAGTCCAAACTAGGACCGCAAAGGTTGGCCCATACTTAAAAAGTGTTTTACTGCAGTAGAAATGCGCTATTCAATTTTATAGTAAAACTACTATTAATATAATCAGTTCTAAAAATTATAAATACTAATTTTAATTCATACTTGATCAGACAAAACTTTAAAGGGTACCGTTGTGAAAAGGCACATGGGCATGTTTGCATGGAATATCACTTGAAATTATCTTTATATATAGTCCATTTAAGTTGAATTTTAAACATCAGCCAATCATTAATTCAAATATTGCAAATATGCTTAAAAAACAAATGTAAACACAGAAAAATAGCAGAAATCGGAACTTTTGTTTAATTTGGACACTTTTGAATTTGCTTGATCCCTCCATTAAAGTTATCCCTGCAGGGTATGACCACCACGAGATTTCGGATAAAAATGGAGTTAATTTGAAGATTTAGATCGATGGTTGATCCCGAGATTCAAAACTCAAAAATTCTGGCTCCAGATAAGCATATACCTTGAACTTTGTCTGGCTCCTCCTTCAACAGGGATAACGCTCTTTCCCTCCATACTTCCTAAACAATATTCTTCAAATAAATTTAATTTTTAATTTTATAATTGCCATGAACATTGCTCTTGTTGTAAAATATTTAGTAGAGATTATTTTTGTTATTAAATAATTTTTCTCATTTCTGTTTTTTCTTAATTTTCCTTCTCTCTAATTTTAAGTTGTTAACACAGAGAAAAAATCGTTGATTAACAACGAATGGAAAATATAAATCTGTATAATAAAGTTCTTCGCTTATAAACAGTGGCAGGCGATTAAATTAATACAATGAAGACGACTTTTTAATTTAAGTTTTGATTGTGAACAAGCTTTTTTTTAATTACAAGTTCACAAGTAATCGAAAAAAGAAACTTGTTTAATTGACAGCTTATCTTGAATATGTATATGTGTATCCATGTTGTTTAAAAGGTTGATTCAAATTAAAATTAAAATCGGAAGTCGTCTTTATTGTATTGATTAAATCGCCTACCACTGTACTACATTATACATACATGTCTATGTTTATATGTTAGCTATGGCTACCCAAACGGCTGAACGAATATGGCTGAATTTTTGTTAAGAAACTCATGAGTACCCTGGGGGTAACATAAATTATATGTAAATACAACAAAGACGATATCTATTAAAAATTTTATTTCTAAGCTTTTAAGCAACAGCAGAAACACTTGTCAATTTTGTTTAAATTTGCTGGTTAGGCCTAGGGATTAAACGAACCAAAAACGTAACAAAACCGAACCTGTGAAAACGAACGTTTTTGTTTTTCCATTTGTTTTAGGATAACGATATATACAAAGTTTAATAAAAGCAAACATTGACCGAATACATTTTTAAAGTGTGAGAAGTTTAATTTAAAGTTTTTAAAAACGAACAAAACCGATGAATGCATCTCTACTATTGATATAAGTACTTTCCGAATTCGTATTTGCTGTCTAAAAGTACATAAAATAAGTGAATCTGCAACAACTGATAACACGCTTTTAAAAAAATATTTTTTTTTTTCAATTGAGAAGCTGAAAGTCCACCACGCTTATCTGAACTTTTTTTTAGATTTAAAATAAAAGAAAATAATAATTGCAATAAGAACGTCATGTTTGTACTTCAAGAAGTTTACAAAATTTACAATCTAAGATAATTTTCGACATAAAAGTTGTTTAAAAATACTGTCCCCGCAATTTCAAATAAAAGCACATTTTAACGAAGATATTTTTTTTAGAATCTGAAAATTGATAATTGGTAATTTCCTAGAGAACGATTTTTGGCCCCCCGGCCCCCCATCTCCTGTCAATTTTGTACATGCATCTCATAATTAACACAAGGATTAAGATAGTCATGTGGCTGCAGCGCGCGGCCCACTAGCCTGTCCTAGCCACGGCGCTCGGCCCCCTAGCCTATCTTAGCCGTAGTGCTCAACCCCTAGCCTGTCATAGCCGCAGCCCTTGGCTAAGAAAATGTCTTAACCTAACCCAAAATATATACTAATTTTGTTGAAAATTGAAGGCCTGTCCTAGCCGCAGCGCTCGGCCCCCCAAGCCTGTCATAGCTGCAGCGCTCAACCCAGAAATTGTCCTAACCTAACCTAACTCTAAAATACTGCAAAATAAATATTTTTCGTTGAAAATAGTCCAAGTCATGTACAAAATTGAAAGGAGAGGAGGGGGGAGGAGGTGAGGTGGGGCGGGGGGGGGATCAAAAATAGTTCTCTAGGACAGACCTTGATAATTTCCAATTGTGGGTTCGTAGTACACTGAAAACTAAGATGTGCACGCTCTCACGGAAAAATCAAGTAGTATTTTTCCAATTACTCTTTTCATGCCTAAGCAAGAAACAAGTGCGTTGTATTTTTAAAATGTATATGTCTAGGATTACAAAAAAGTATAAGTGAGTTAGTTATGTAAAACCAAAGGCCAAGTCGTTGCGACAATTTAAAGTCAAGGCTGATGAGTAACTTTCAGAGTTGTTTATAATTCAGTAAGTAAAAGTGACTTCTTGAAGGAACGATTATAGAATTGATGTCAAAATGTAAAATTTTTCTCCAGAATCTTTAAAACTTGAAATTTCTTCCAATTAAACTTTATCACCGTGAAAACGCCTGCATAAATTATTTATAAAAATAATTATCATAATGATATAATTTTTTTTATTGTCCATGCTCCGTGGATAATTAACAATCGTTTATTGTTGAAGATGCATGATTTTTTTAACGAACGTCTTGAAAAAAGTCATAATATCCCTAGCCTTATCCGAAAGTATTAGTTCCTAGTTGTTAAATATTTGATTGTTCTAGTTTCTGATAGAACCGTTGAGACATTTTTTTACTCACTCAATCTTTTGTTACAAATTAGAAATGCAATGCATGTCGTGATACATTATTTTTGGAACATAATTTTAATCGTTATCTATATATATATATATATATATATATATATATATATATATATATATATATATAAAGTAACCTCTATTTGTCTGCTTGTTAGAATATCCGATCAAAACTCCTTGACCGTTTTGCTTCAAATTAATTGAGGAACTCGTTAAACCACTGGAATGTTCTCAGCATGGTTTGAAAATTCTAAATTGAGCCTTTTAACTTTCAGAGAGAAGAAAATTTTAATTTAAAGGGACCGTTCACTTATTTGGATATTTGAGGGTAAACTAAATAGCCTTGAGCTATTCATGGGTATTAGTCCAACTTTTGAAAGACAACTGTGGCCTGAGAAAATGCCGATTTATCATTCAAAATTCCAAATTTATAATATTTGATGCTTTTTGTCATAGTCATGGATTAAACAAAATTTAAAATATTAAATTAAATTTTAGTATCTAATAGTTAATTGTAGATATCTTTAATATTTTTCAGAATTATTTTAAAATTGTCTATTTTTAAAAAAGAACTTATTCTCAACATTTGACGGTTTGATACGTTTTTCCTACTTTCCCAGGAATCCCATGATTTATTAAAGAGTTGGGAGTTGGGAGTTGTTATCTTTTTTAATTATGTATGAACATGAAAAACATTAATTTTTTATGCTAATTCTAATATCAAAAGTTTTTATATTTTATTATTTAATGGCTGACGCATGTGATGCATTGAAGTATGATAATTATAGATCTTATTGGGCTATAAGTGAACGGTTCCTTTCAAGATCTCAAGCTCTTAAGCAAAAATTTTGCCAATTACTTCTTAAAAACCAAAGCTAACAATATGTCCTTCATGAAAAGGACTGCAGAAAAGCATAAGTGAGTTAGCGCGGTAAAATCAAAGCACAAGGCATTGCGGCATCTTCAAAGTCGACCCTGTCTTAAAAATGAATGAGATTTTTTATAAACATGTTGAATCCTTGTGAGATATGATTATATATAAAAAAATAAATGTTTTTATGAAACTATTTTTCTACTCACTTCATGGTGAATTTCATTATGAACGTGCTAAAAAATGATCATCGTGCTATAAAGTTAAATTAGCTGCACGTTTAAAAGTTTTGATTGGTTTCCGGATTTTCTCCAAAAAATTTAGGGTATTTGCAAAATTTTTTTTCAATATAAATGAAAAGAAAATTGAGATTAACTTTATATTTTTAAGTTTATAAACGTTTTTTAAAACTATCTTTAACACTATTATTTTGGCACCACGTGCAAAGTTTTTGGACTTAGATTTTCTCTGTATCTTAAAAGATCGAACCATAGAAGCTTGAACCTTATCGATAAAGAGAAAAATGATGTCCAAAAACTTTATAACACTGTGAACCAAAATAATAGTGTTATTAATAGTTATTAAGGATCCTAATAGCACAGTTGAAATACCTCTAATTCTCCTGTCTCGAGTTGGATTTCAGTGTAGGACATCGTAAATCAATCAATCACAAAATAATCTTTGACTTAAACAACAAAGACGACTGTCCAATGCTTGCCGCGTTCTTTATTTTATTACAGTTTGTGCGCACTGTCGTGAACTTAAAGTACTGAGTTTAACAAACTGTTTTGTTTTCCATGCTTATCAATTATATTATAATGACCACTTTATCATATATTCACAGCAAGCTTATCATTCAAATTTGTTTAGAGGACTTAATAAGAGGGGCGTTCGAAGGATGTTTGACATGCCTTTTTAAAGTGCATTTAAAAAGAATAATAGATGATAAATAATAAAGCATATTACATTTCATTACAAACTTGGGCATGAGAGAGGATTGCAATTTAAAATATAAGTTAAAAATCAAATATTTACTTTCATGTGCGCTAACATTATTGCACATTTAAACGACATACCGGCTATGTAAGGTAGTTGAAGTATGCAATGTTGTGGACAAATTCTTTAGAATTCATTTGAGACATATAAAACTTTTTAAAGATCTATAAATCCTGGTTTGAGTGCAAAGTCGACGTTCAAAATCGTACTTTTGGGTGGATACGTTTCAGAATCGTTTTTTAAAGTACTAAATAACGACGACGAAAAATAAAGTAAAAATCATGTCAATAAATCAATGCTAGAATCAATTACTTCCTTTTCATCATTATATTAAATTTCTTATTTTCTTTGAATTTATTCGCATGTTTCTTCAAATTCTTCAAATGTCGTCTTTTCAATAATAATTCCAGAAAATCTGCAGAAAATCTTTGTGAATAATGAGAAAATAGAAACTAATAATTGAACACGATTACTTATTTTTGATGATAAGATGATTTTTGTTTTCTCAAACTCAGGATTTACAGATCTTTAAAAAGTGTTATATGTCTCAAATGAATCCTAAAGGATTTGTCCACAACACTGCATACTCAGGTTAACTACCTTACATTGCCGGTCTGTCTCTTTAGCGCGCAATATAATGGAATTATGTAATGTTGTTGTTCTTAGTTGCAATGTTTGTAAAGAAAATGTCTTTTCACTTAGAAATTACTTTTTCCCTTTCATGCAATATTTTGTGTTTAAATTAATTTTTATTTAAATTTATTATTTATTATTTATTTATTTTGTGTTTAAATTAATTTTTGAAAATCTTTTTATTCTTTTATTCTTTCTGTTTCTCACCCCGGATGAAAAATCCTGTTGAAAAGCAAAAAAAGTCAACAAGTTCAACTTGAATCCTTTGTTCAAAAACTTTATACAGGTTTACCCACAAAGCATGTAAAGACGACGGGCAAGGCTTCTAAATTATGACGATTTTAAGGTCAAATTAGGTCTTCTGCCAAAGATATAGTAGTTTAATGGCTTATTGAATGATTTGGCAAAGAAACAAACAAGTTTACGGATGCGGGGAATCATGAAAATAAGGAAACAGACACTAAAAATTCCGTAGAATCGTCTCTGAAGTATCATCCTTTGTGGGTTGCACTGTAAACACTGGTTAATTTCTAGTTCCTGGCCGAGTTTTAACCAGCTATAGATCAAGCTGTACTTTAAAATTACAGGCTACAAGAGGCAAACTGGGACAGGACACTAAATAAATAACACCCTTCTAGTGAACTTTATGTGGGGGGTTAATCCTGTATATAAAACCAAAAGTACAATATACAAGGTGAGTCAAAAAAAAATGTGATTTGCGGCGCCTGGTGCAAAAGTGTAACTTTTTTGTGCAACTCTTCTGTATGGTGTTTTTTTAATATTTTTTGAAAATTTGTATTTTTTTTGGTACGATGGCCATCAATGGCCCCAAAAAATATCCGCGAACCTTTTTTTTCTTTCAAAATAAAAAGTTCAGAAAAACAAAAATGTTTATATAAATTGTTTCTATCGAAATCTAAAATTTTAAAAAGATTGAATCACAGAAAAACAGAAAAATTTGCAAAATTGTAATTAGAAAATTCGCAATTTTCAGTTCTGGTATAATTTTTACGGAATATACATTATTATGGTTCTCAAGGTTTCAACTGAACAGCGTATATTTAATAATTTAGAATATACTAAGAAGAAAGGAACTAGAGAATTTAAATAACTTTTCCTTAAAAATTACCCCAGAACTGAAAATTGCGAATTTTATTATTACAATTTTGCCAATTTTCTTTGATTCTGTGATTCAATGTTAATAAAATTTTAGATTTAGAGAGAAATAGTATGAATGCACATTTTTGCTTTTCTGAACTTTTGATTTTGAGAGAAAAAAAGATTCGCGGATTTTCTTTTGGGCCATTGGAGTACAAAAAAAAAATTACAAATTTCCAAAAAATATGAAAAGACACCATACAGGAGAATTGCACAAAAAAGGGTACAATTTTGCACCAGGCGCCGCAAATCACACTTTTTTTTGTCTCACCCTGTATATTGTAATTGTAATAGTTTCACAGGTACAACAAAATAAAACATTACAAAAGTCAAAGTATCGAAAAAAATAAAATTTTTTCTTAATGCTTTGTACACTAATTAATAGCTTTTTATCATGAAAGTTCATTAGTATAAGGTAAATAATTAACAAATTTATTTGATCAAATATTTATTATTTATGTCCTGAGAAACCCCTTTTATCTCTTGTCCAAAAAGTAGCTCTTGACTAAGATTTAAGATTCGATGATGGTAATGGACCAAACCTCTGTAGAGTAAAAAAGTAGATGTTCATTCCACATTTATTGAAAATATATTTCAGTCTGGGCTGACCCTCGTCAGTTCTTGAGATTGTTTCTTCACAAAGATTAAAAACAAACACGCGTCGTTGGTTGGTTATTTAACCATAGGAGGATTTCATGAACCTCCATCTTTGTACCAATTTGATTTTTGTATTCTATAGATCGAAATGTCTTTGGTAGTTTAGATACAGGGTGTCTCACGAAACATGACAGTTAGTAAATAGTTTAAAATGTCTTCTTCCATAATATTTCAAGTTGTTTGTTGCCAAAGAGAATAATAATAAATATTTTATGGCAACCATATTATAGTAAAATTGATATCTAAGTAAAATGTATTTGAGTAAAGTTCTTTAAAACTAAATAAACTGCAAAAAGTCTTTAATATCTAATACAGTTTATGGAGGAAGATATTTAAAACTATTCACCAGCTGTCATGTTTCGTTATGTCAAACACAACGTTAGTCAAGTTCTTCAGGAACTGTCGATTTATTTGTAAAATCAATTTTTCAATCTTCATAAGTTAACAGCCTGATTCTGTCAACTTTTGAAATTTAATTTTTTTTGTTGCAGATTTAATTTATTTACAATAGTTACTATTGTAGAGATACACACACCTGTTGCCCTTAGTTGTGTCTTGGTGCTCAGTGCGTTCACATCTCTGCCCGCTCAACATCTCCTTGGGCGTTACAGTCTCCCAGAGTGGACAGTTTATTAGTGTGTTTAGGCAATGAAATAAAAACAGTGATAAAATGAAGGGATTAGGATTTTTATTGATAACTCTAACAGTAGTTTCTGTGAATTCCAAAGGTATGTTTAAGGATTAACTAAACCCCATATTTTAGAGTTTAAAATAATCAAATCTGGTTTTGAAAGCGTGGGTTGTTTTTATTCTTATAGCATACCATCTGTGGATGATTCAACCTTATTATATGTACAATGGACAATATACAATGTACCATGTACCATTTAAAGATAATTGTACAAAGAGTTGAATGTGTACTGCCAAAGGAAGGTCTGAGTAAAATTGAATGCTAATATAAAAAAGTTATACAGATGTTAAAGTTTTAAGAATTATGTTCGAAAAAAGATGTCCGAAAAAAATTAAAAGAATATATGCATTTTACTGTTATTAAACAGCAAGAAAATAAACAAAATAACTTATTTTAATATTATGGTATGGTAAAGAGGGGAGAGGGTCCCCCCCCCCCATTTTATCCCCGTTCATTGTCAGGATGAAAATGTAAAAATGACTGCATGCATTTAACCTATAACTAAGCCTGGCCTTGGCCAAGCAGTTAGTCCGGCTTTTTCGCTGGCTTTAGAGTCCTGGCGCACATCCAAGGGGAGGGGGCAATGGGGGCAAGGCCCCCCTAGTCTAATTAAGGGGGAGGGCAAAAAGTCCTTAACACTTGTCCATATAGTTCCAAATATTATTAACTTTTTCGAAAATTTAATTAAAAAGCCCCCACATTAATTTTAATAAACCTAAACTCATTTCTGCATATTTTTCAATATAAGCTCAGGTTCTTTTTAATTTTGCCAAATTGGATTTTTAAAATGATGCTCACACATTCTTATTCAAATTGCACCACCAGATTTAAATTAGCTCCCTTTTTTAGAATGCCACCGGATATTTATAATTTGCACCTACATTTAATTTAATTTTATCCCCAAATGTTTTATAAATACACCCAATTTTAAGGTAATTTCTCCAAAATTAGGAAGTTTTGCGCCCAACAAAAAAATAACCCTTTGATTAAAAAATCTCTTTGAAAATGCCCTTAAATAAAAATATTTTCCCCAAAATAAATATTTAAGATTCACCATTGAAAATTGCCCAGACTAAAAAAAAGCCCCTCAAAACAGAATTATCCCCTAAAACATAGATTTAAGATTTACCCTAACAGAAAATTGCCCCCCAAAAATAAAATATGCCCCGGAAATAAAGATTTTTCCCACACACATTTGCCCCAAACTGGTAAAAGAATGCTACCAAATATTAAAAGGAATTGAGTCTTTGTCACAAACTCAAATTTTCTATTTCCTATATCTTATATATATATGTATGATATTTTAAACTTAGATTATTTCATCTACTAGAATTCATAATTTGAAATATTAAGGCTATTCGACACATGGGTAACAAAGATATAGGGATTAGACAATCTGAGTTTGTGGCAAAGACTCAAATCCTTTACCCCCAAAATATCTTTATGGTTTAGTAATAGTATAATACACATTTTTCTTGCCCCTTCCCCCTAGAAATGTTTAAGGAGGGGCAAAAAAAAATGTTTAGCGCTACGCGAGTTTGCGATTCCCGCTACTATTTACGCTTCCATGATTAACTTAACATTAGAAAATAAGAAAACCGCACATCAAAAAGACAAGACGTTTACTAATTTTGATCTTCAAACAAAAATTAATCCGTCAATTTATTTCAACACAAGACCAACTTTTTTTGGAAATTCAGAATTTTATAGTGAGAACCAGAAAACTGTGGAATAGGAAGACGACATTAAAAACAAGCGTATTTGAGGCAAACAGTGTCTTATGGTCTTTATGGTTCTCACTATTCACTAAAAAGAATGTGATTTTCAGAAGTTTTAATCTGAAAATATGTTTAAAAAGAATAGATACTGAGAAGTTAGTTGGTTTTCTTGTACCGAAAGTATTGAGGAATCTCCAGTTCGAGATTAGTATTGAGGAATCTCCAGTTAGAGATTAAGTTTATCTGTACGATACAGTATTGGGGAATCTCAAGTTCGAGATTAGTATTGAGGAGCGCTATGTGATTTGTTTATTACTAGCGATGCTTAATAGTTAATTGTATTATAATTTGTTAATACGATTATTCCGTGGTTATTGCAGTCTCGGTGGTCAATTGGCCCCAAAAAAAGATGAGCGTGGTAAATTTGTAAAAGCAGTTACATACCATGGGAAAATTGTGGTTATAATAATTTTTTTTTTTTCATTTTCTCATGAACTTTTTTTTGGTGGAGGGGGGGGGGTTGAGAAGGGAAAGAAGGGAGGGACAATTAGTAAGGTATAGAGGTAAGATAGAACAGAAAGAGGGAGAATAGAAGGGAATTGAAAAATGTACTAAGAATATTGATTGTTGAGCTGTATACAAGGACAAGCAAATATGGGTTAGTGAACAAGGCACATGAGATCTACAGGACAACTTAAAAAATATATTTTAAATTCCTTTCTAGCTTAAGTTTAAAAAGATTGATTGGCAAAAGACTACACGTTTTTTGCGTGAACGCGTGGACATTTTGGTTTGCAGTGAAGGGTGTTAAGTTTTGGGAGAGGGGGAGTGGGAATTGCAAATTGCGTTACCCCTACACAAAAGGTTTTGACTGCAGCAGGCATAAATAAATATTAACTTTTGTATCATCTATCAATCCATAATTTTATATTATTCTTATATCTTATTAATATATCTACAGTTAGTGAAAACTAGAAAACTGTGTAAAAGTAAGACGACTTTCAGACTCAAGTAATTTTTTGAAATAGTCCTTTGAGACCGTCCCATTTTACTGAATACAAAATCAAAAACAGAAATATTCTTTAAATGTCGTCATCCTTGTCAATAGCTTTCTGGTTTTTACCGTATTTAGCCATCCTTTCATTAATTCATCTATCTATCTATCTTTCATTTATTTTTAATCAATCTTTTTATCAAATATCTTTCTATCTTTATTTTTTTAAAATTAATCTATTTATCCATATATCAATCTATCTATAATATATTTTTAATCAGTCTATTTATTCATTCTATCTATCTATCTTCATATTATATAATTCCTTTGTCAAACATTGGGCGTAGGCGTTCTTGGGTTTAAACACAAATCTTAGATATAGCTCTAGCTTAAATAATTAATTCTATCTCTTACCCCCCCCCTCCCCCCATTATACCATTTTTAGACCACATTGTCAAATTGAGTCAATAAGTAAGATAAGATACTATGATTATGAATGTACAGTGAAGAATTAGGAGAAAATACACAGGAGCGTATTCAAGAATTTGTCCAGGGGGCTTAAATTTTTTTCTTTCCAGGGGGGGCTCAGCACCCGTTGGGGAATGAAAACCCCCCGAAATCAATAGATTACACTGGTCTATTGGGGGCTTAGCCCCAATAGCCCCCCCCCTGGATACGCCTCTGAAAATACATTAAAATATAATACACTATACTAATTTGCAGAAATTTTAAAATTCTTGGTAAAGTATGAAGTAAAAGACCATGAAGTTATATTTTACAAAATCCTAATCTTTCCTCCTCATGCTGTTTTCCTCCAATAAAACCAGACCACCTGGACTATATTCTATTAAACGGTAAATACCATGAAAATATTTAATCTGCACCTGAGAACTAGATAGATAAATAGTGAAACTTTAACATGTCGAACAAGCAAAATGTGTTTTTTAGAATAAATAATTAAAAAAGTTAAATAGAAAGTTTTTACTGTATATTTAAAATAAAAAATCCCCTTTTCTAGTTCGCAAACATCGTTTTGTTGATTGTATTGGCTTATTTAAACAAATGCTTAAAAAGCTAATTTAGTTTTACAATTATATAGTTATCATTATTAGAACCATTTTGGTACAAAATTGTTAGTTTAAATTTAAAGAAGTTTTAATTCAAAATGCCACTAGTACAGTCCATACTTAGGAAATACAAGGTGCGTGTTTAAAATCATGATAAATGTTTCCGTTCACATTTTGGTCACATTTACAGTGAGAACCAGAAAACTGTAAAATAGGAAGACGGCAATGAAGCAATAATTCAGAGTATTAATGATTTTGTTAAGAAATAAATAGTTCTACTAGTAACTTATTAAATCTCTTATTAAGTGAAATGGGTTTGTTTACACTGCACAATTGCTGTATATCATAATTGCTCATTACACTCTTTAAAGGGAGTGTTTGCGTAAAATGAAAGTGGGTATAGGCTTACGGCCAATAATAAGCGCTTTTGATCGCTACTAATCTTATTTCTATCTGTCACGTCTACTCTATAAGGAGAAAATGGTTAAAGACGACTCATACCGAAGAACGTAGAGTCCATACAAATTCAGAAAGTTGCAACATTCAACTCGGATCGTAAAAAATTGATATTTCATAATATTTTTATTTTTTTTCGATCTGAGAGTTAATTTTTAAAACATTTAATCATGTTTAGAGGATTTTTGATAAAGAAGACGATGTTTTCATATTTTCCAAGAATGTTCGAAAATCCAGCGCCAGCGAAATATTATTTTCAGTTCAGTACCGGCATTTCAGTTCAGTACCGGCATTTCAGCAGGAAGGTCCTATCTCTTTCTCTCTCTTTGGTATGATACCTGTCCCCAAGGTGGCCCCTACAGCTGTTGCTATGGGGCGAGATAAACACAACCTTTAGTTAACATACTTGACAATGAGTGTTACTCATCGAGTTCTGGGATTATATAGGGAGTGTTTACAAGCTGGTGTAGAGGTGGAGCTAAAACTGTGGTTCAGAGAAGGTATTGAGTACTTCAATTTCTCAAAATTGCAAGCTCCATGGTCTCAGTCCTTAAGAACCCGAAGGAGAAGGAGGAAAAGAATAAAGAGGAGAACATGTGAAAACACAAACCACAATGTCACCGCCCCGATGGAGGAGAGGTTCATGAGAGCCCCCCAGTCCGAGGAGAGGTCCGTGAGAGCCCCCCAGTTCGAGGTGAGGTCCATGAGAGCCCCCCAGTCCGAGGAGAGGTCCGTGAGAGCCCACCAGTCCGAGGTGAGGTCCATGAGAGTCCCCCAGTCCGAGGAGAGGTCTTTGAGTGCCCCCCAGTCCGAGGAAAGGTCCATGAGAGCCTCCCAGTCCAAGGAGAGGTCCATGCGAGCCCCCCAGTCCGAGGAGAGGTCCATGAGAGCCCCCCAGTCCGGAGAGAGGTGCATGAGATTCCCCCAGTCCGATGAGAGTTCCGTGAAATCCCCCCAGTCCGAGGAGAGGTCCATGAGAGCCTCCCAGTCCGGAGATAGATCCATGAGAGCCCCCCAGTCCGATGAGAGTTCCGGGAAAGCTCCCCAGTCCGAGGGGAGGTCCACGAGAGCCCCCCAGTCCGAGGAGAGGCCTATGAAAAACTCCCAGTCCGGAGAGAGACCCCTGAAAGTTCCGCAATCTGAGGAGAGGTCCGTGAGAGGCCCCCAGTCCATTGTGATTCCGCCAAATGTTGAAGAAATCTCAACTTTAACCCCCCAAAAGAAGAGAAAGACACGCTCTCAATCGTTAGTATCATCCCCTATTCCTCAGCTGGACGGGAATAATAAACATGCAAACTCCGAGTCTGAACCTGATCCAGAGCCTAAAACCCAACCTAACCCTAACCCCGGTGATTCTGAGGAGTCTGGCACTGAATCCGAGACCAGTCCTATATCTAAATCTGATCCATTACCCCCGTCAAATATGGATAACCCTATGTTTGGATATTGCGAAGATAAGCAGTGCCGGTTATGTCCAGTTAAATCAACTGAAAAAGTGGGAAACTACTATGCATGTTTTACAAATAGTTCATTAAAGTGCTGTTGTCAGGCTCTACACTGGCATTCTAAAACGAAAATCTGCCTGACATATAATGATATACAAAATCTATAAAAAAAGAAAATGTACTGAATCCTTTTAATTGATTAAAATAGTGAAAATGTTTAAAAACCAAACATAAAATGTATATGTAATCGTACAAATCTTAATCAATAATGTATGCATTCAACTTTTTACTGAATAAAAATATTTAGATTTAAAAAAAAGAAATATTATTTTTAAAAAAATCAAAAATATTATGAAATATCAACTATATACAAATGCATCGAAAAATAATCGATGACTAAAGGTTTTAACATCTAAATGATTTGTTTGGAATTAAATTGATTATTTTATGATTCGAGTTGAATGTTGTAACTTTCTGAATTTGTATGGACTCTACGTTCTTCGGTATGAGTCGTTTTTAACAATTTTCTACTTATAGACGCAACAGATATAGAAGTAAGATTAGGAACGATCAAAAGCGCTTATTTTTCGCCGTAAGTCTATACCCCTTTCATTTTTCGCAAACACTCACTTTAATGTCATAATTCTTGATTCTAAAAGTCATTTTTCTTATTTCACGCTTTTCTAGTTCTCACTTACGTATGTAAATGACATACAATTTTGGGCAATTAATTACCAGATATCAATATATTAACATGATATAAGATTTTGTTTAAATCAGAAAAATAACTAATTTAGAATTGTATGTTAAGGTCTGCACTACAAAGTGCACTGTGGATCTGATAGTATGCGAGTAGAGTTGGTTCAAAGGGAAGAAGTTAAAAACTTATATTTGCAAAACCTCAAAGATTTTCCAGGTAATGGGCAGGATTAATTTAAGAAATTCAGAGAGCTTCGTGTCTCAATCCTCTCATATTTTCTCTATCTCCATGTGTGCTATGCCATGTCCGGTTTACAACGGCACCCTTTGAATTTAAGGTCTTAGGGAACAATGTGAAATTTGCATGGAGTAAAGTGTACACTCTAAATACCCGGCACTCAATTTTTAGGTGAAACAATTTGGATTTCTCCGATGGTTTAACAGTACTGTTGTGAATCGAACGTATGTGAACGTATATAGTGATTCTTAAATTATGGCTAAAAGATTACGTTTTCCTTCCTGCTTTTTAGGAATTTATAGAAAACGCGAAAAAGTCGCACATTTAAATCATGTTGTTCGTTTTTAATTCAATTAATCTACGTTTAGTTTTGATTCTTAAGTAGTGTCATTAAAGTTTAAGTTTTGAGCCTTAAAAAAAAATTTTTGAAGTAAAAAGTTTGACTTGAACCATAAAATAAAATGACAATTTTCTGGCTTCACGGATTTTTAAAGCAATGTCAATTTTTGGTCTCTAAAAGGGGAAAAAGCAAAAGTAAATAATAAACAAATTTTAGTTTAGTTAAAATTAAAATTGTTCAAACTTTTTTTCAAAAATTAGTGATAATTAGATTACGTTTATTCAGAGCCAGCCTGCAAGCCTGTGATTGAGGGAAGAAAGGCGACATTTGAGCTCAATCTTGATGATATTTACCAATGTATGATCACTAAAGTAGTGAATAAGAAAACGGTAGGTTAATCTGGAAAAAGAACCCAGATAAGAAAATATATCTAAAAAAAGTTATAAAAATGAATAGTTTATTGTATTTGTCGGATGGTAGAAATCAAAATTGAAATAGAAAGTCTTCTTCATTGTACTAAAACATACGACGACGACAGCATGTCTTTATATGCAGTTAAATTGAAACCATTAAATTCAACTTCTTCAAAATTATAAAGCTGTATTTTTTACAATTTTATCAAAAAAGCTAATGTCGACAAAAAAGTATCTAAGAGAAAAAGTGAATAGTAGATGTTGAATATTGTTCGCTTAGTGGGATTAGAAAGTGTTTAAATCAGAGGCCGAATTTAAAGAATTTGAGCCGTGTCTCAAATTTGAAACGCGGTTCAAACCTGGTTAGTTCCACTTAAAACTATATTCGGTGTTTCAAGATTTGAGCCGGCGCTCAAATTGGAACCGGTTTTGGCGGTTCAGCTGCGCGGTTTAAATTCTTTAAATTCGGTCTCAAAGTTTGTTATTAAAAAAAAAATATTTCTTTTTTTAAAAACTCAGTTTAATTTTAAAGATTTATTTTTATCAATTAATGTTTTTGTTTAATCTAGGGGAGTAAGGTTTATTACCATAGAGTTGTTGTCGAGTATACGGATTCTACTCCTAAAGAGGTATTTTTTCAGGAACTGATGTGTACTTTCTAGTAACCCTTCATTTGAATAGGGCAATGTCCGATTCACACCGTTACTGTTGGGACCACATAAAATTTGAAATGACGACTATTCCTTTCAATTCGAATAATTTTAATTGGAATAATTCAAGTTTTTTCTTTTTTAAAGTTATCTAATTTTTAACCATTTAATAATTTTCTTAGATTTTTGTTAGGCTATTTTGAAAGGCTCAAAAAGGGAATAAGAAAATAATAATAAAAATAATAATAATAATATAATATAATATAATATATATATAATATAATAATAATTATAACACTAATTTATTCAGTTTTATTCATGATACTTTTAGTTAATCCAGTTTTTAATGAATTAGATGAATAAAAAAAGGATTTTAAGATTTATTTTATTTTCAGTCTATCCTGGTCAAATGTGACACAAACCTGACTCCTTTGGGTAATTCCTCGTACGATTCAGAGGTAGCTTACAAATATCTATCTAACTATCTATCTTTTATATCTATATCAATTATTTATATTTCCAAATCTATATATCTATTTATACAGTAAGAACACACAACTGTTGAATAGGAAGACGACTTTATAGAAATATTTAAGTGTATTTGATGTTACAAAGCAAATAGGTTTACTAGACAGTAGAAACTTATTAAATCACAAATTAAGGGAAATGGGTCTGTTTACACTGAACAATTGCTATATCCTATGCATAATGGACTAGTCATAAATAAAGTTTAAAAGTGATCTTCCTTTTCCAGAGATTTCTGGTGATCACTGTACAATGTACAACGATTTAACTAAAATTCAAGAGAAACCCTGCCATAAACTATAAATCTTTGATTTTCATTGATTTTCAGTTGATTAATTTAGGAAAAATATGCGAGCGAATTCTATTTTTAAGTTATCTCATTTCTTCAAACGATAAAATATTTCGTTACATTATAACAAAACATGTAAACTAGATCTGGTCTGTACAATAGTGCCATGTTTACTGTTTAGATCAGGATAGTGTCAAGTATGATATTCTTTTGAACATTTTTGTATTTTTTAAGTTGTTACTTTGATGATATTTTTTTTAGTATATTTAAGATTCATATATTCTCTATAGACGTTAACTTTCAAATTAACTATTGAAAATGTTGTATGCGGGTTGATTGTGGTTCAGGTTTCGGAATATCAAACCAATGAAAGAGAATGTTTGAGGTGTCAAAGTAAGATGACTAACGAATACAATTGCGATTTTCCTTGGATTAAATTAATACAACAAACTCAACAAGTCAAGAACAAAAAGCTTAAGCAAATCAAATCAAAGAGATGTTTGACATCAAAAAAACAAGTTCATATTTTTCACAATTTTTGGGATTTCAAAAAAATGTTCTTAAAAATTAAAAAAAATTTCGATTTCAAAATTATGTTCAATTAAAAATCTTAATTTTGGAAAATACTCTTAATTTTGCTCTAAAATTTTACACTATAAATCTTAAATCTAAGAACAGCGTTCTTAATTTTTGGGAGGGCAGGGGGCAAATAGGAATCTAATACGAAATATTTTTTTACTTTTCACGCCGCAGTTTTGTGAAATTGAAATTAAAAAAACAGCTTATGCTGTATAATCTTTGTAGATCCGTAATCTCCGTAATTCCTGTAATCTGATTGGTTCATATTTTCCCCGGGAAATTTGAATTTTCCGTCAGGGTTAAATTTACCGCATTCTTTAGTTTTAGACTTTAAATTCAAAGCAAAAAGCGTAGCCGTTTGCACTGATTCCGTGTCCTATGTAAGTTCGTTTCTAACTAAATTTTAAGTCTGAACGACGCCTTTTTCGTCCATATTTCTATAGTTCTTGTCTGAAGGCGTCTCTTTATAGTTCTTCTTAATTTTAGATTGAAGCTGTCTCTCTTGTTAAAAGACAAGCTGAATTCCCAGCTTCATTCAGTGAAGAGTAAGTTTGTTATACAGCCAATCTCATATGTAAGAATACATAGCAAGAGCGCATGAAATGTCGTCTTGAAATTTATTAAAAATTAAAAAGAAAGCTGCTGAGATGTTCGCAGTTGCATATCCAAATATCATTGTAGAGTCATAAGTTTTTAATAATTTTTAGGAAACTGCTTTTTAATTTTAATTTAAGGTAAATCAATAGCCCTGAAATATGAAAGACATAAATTGATACAGTAAACTCGTTTTTCCGCGGCATTTGATCTTAAAAATGTTGAGAATACGACATTAGAGAAAACTCTTACTATAGTATTTATATATCTGGGATTCACTGTATGATTTTTTATGCAATTATGTAATATGGATACAAACCGTGGAATGTATTTTTTTCTTTTCTTCCTTTTAAACCTAAAAAAGTTGTTTGGAATGAAGTATTTTGTAACTAATGTACTTTATAAATGTACTTTGTAAATGTACCCTGAAAATTTAACGTAATAAATACAGTGAAACCCTTAATAACAAATACATCAAATGTCGTATTCTTAACTTTCTGATAATGGAATGTTGCAGATATTTAATTTTTTAATTAAATGATTATATATTGAACTATTTAAAACTGTTCCCGCATATTCATGGTTATTTATTTATTTTCGCAAATACTATGATTTACGTAATATAGTATGAAACTCATTGAAAATTGTCAAAACGACATTTGATAAATTCTTTCGATGTATTCGTTATATAGGGTTTCACTGTACATATATCAATTACATAATATTAATTACTCATGACGAAAAAAAATGGGTTTATGGTTACTACCCCAAGTAGTTTTAAAAGTCAGAAGTATTTCAGTCCTTTTTGGTCAGGCATATACAAGTTTTAGTATTCCGACATTTTCAAGTGTCCGACGTTTGAAGTCAAATTTTAAAAGTCAGACGTTTGAAGTCCGACTGTTGATAGTCAGGTATAGGGAAGCTTGACTTTTAAAAAGTTTGAAGTTACAATATTGTTTTAACTGGCTTCTCAGTCTTTTCATTAGCTTCGTTAATCATATAATCATTTTTATCTTTGTTATTAAACAAATATTATATTCTCTTTAGAGAAGTTGAAATTACAAGTGAAGTTACTGGACATGCTCCCTCTCCTGTACTTAATGTTGGGGTCAGACAAGACGGAGTACTTGTAGGTAGGGATGGATTGCTTTCACTTTTTTAAAAAACGCTAGTTTCGTTTTGTTGACGATGTAGAATTACCGAAAAACGAAACGGCCGTTTTAAAAAACGATCGTTTTTGATAAAAATCGTCTTTTTTAGTTTTAGTTCGTCATTTCGTTAACAAAGATAAGTCGTTTTCAATTTTTGACGATCGATGACGATTCTGTACGAACATTAACGACGACCCTTCAGTTAAAACTGTTAACGACGAACATTCATTAACGATAAAACACATTTTTGGTCGGAAAACCCGTAGATCAAAAAACCTAAACTCATTTCCCTTAGTAAAAAAAACCATGTCAGATGGATTCTGGGAGGGAAATCATCATTATTGGAGTACTATTTATAGATACTCCCTTTCATTGGAGACCCCCATGGACGCCTCATTGGAGACCCCCAGATTCTCGTTGGAGACCCCTATATTTTCATTGGAGACCCCCAAGTTTTCATTAGAGACCCCCATAATTTCGTTGGAGACCCCAGATTTTCGTTAAAGGCCTCTATAATTTTGTTGGAGACCCCAGATTCTCAAAAATCAATAAATGAAAGGATAAAGGATGAATAAATTAATAGATAAAAAAACAATTAAAAGGATGAATAAATGAATAAATGAATAAAGGAATAAAGGAAAGGATGAATAAATGAATAAATGAATAAAATGAATAAATGAATAAATGAATAAATGAATAAATAAATAAATTAATAAATAAATAAATGAATAAATGAATAAATGAAAGAATGAATAAATTAATAAATGAAATAAAGAATAAATGAATAAATGAATAAATGAATAAATGAATAAATAAATAAATGAATAAATGAAAGAATGAATAAATTAATAAATGAATAAATGAATAAATGAATAAATGAATAAATGAATAAATGAATAAATGAATAAATGAATAAATGAATAAATGAATAAATGAATATTTGAATAAATGAATGAATGAATAAATGAATAAATGAATAAATTAATAAATTAATAAAATGAATAAATGAATAAATGAATAAATGAATAAATGAATAAATGAATAAATGAGTAAATGAATAAATGAATAAATGAATAAATGAATAAATAAATAAATGAATAAATGAAAAAATGAAAGGATGAAAGGATGAAAGGATGAATAAATGAATAAATGAATAGGTGAATAAATGAATTAAAGAATGAATATAAATCTAGATGATGAATTGAACGTGAAGCCTGGAACTCCCTTGAATATGGAAATATATCTGGATAATATCAGCAAGGACATATATGGACTTCTTGGTAACAATATTTAATAATTTTTAAACCAAAAGTTTTTTTTTCGGGATTCAAGAAAAATTGTTGCATACCAAAAAACCAGATTTTTATGACAGAATGATTTGTAATGATTTTTAAAAAAAAAATAGATGGATTTAAATTAGATTGCATTTTTCATGAAACTACTAGTTACAAAAAAATTTTAAAATTATTACAGAATTTTTTTTATTTTTTATTTAAATATTTTTAGTTTCTGGCATGGAGGTTACAGATACCAGATCACAGACAGAACCTATTCTTGTTAATGGGTAAACGATATCTATCTATCTATCTATCTATCTATCTATCTATCTATCTATTTATCTATCTATCTATCTATCTATACTGTCAGTTGCCTGAGTCCAGTTTTGTCCTGTTTATACATAACAACAACAATAATAATAATAATAATAATAATACTTGAATCTGACCTGTCAGTTCCCTGAGTCCAGTTTTGTCCTGTTTAAAGGCACAGTGAATGTGTGCCTGGATACGTGCCAAGGGGTAAGTGCTGAATAATCCTACAGGGTTACCTGCAAAGGATGAGACTTCACATTGTACGGATTTTTCTACTGTCTGTTCCTTATATTCAGGATTCACCGCAGTCTCATCCTTTGTGGGTAACCCTGTATATTTTATAGCGATGAAAACGTATATCTATGTCATTATTTTTTTCGTACTCAATACTGCCTTTACATAGTGAATTCTCTATATGCGTCCTTATTGGACATACGTCCTCATAATGTGTAATTAATATGCTTTCTCATTGTGTTGTGTGACCTTGCAGTGCTCCCTCTTTGTGCGTCCTCATTGTACGTTCTCATTGTGTGTCCTCGTTGTGCGTCCTCATTGTACGTCTTTATTGTTTCGTCCTCATTGTACTCCCTCATTGTATGTCCTCATTGTGCGTCCTCAATGTACATCCTCATTGTATGTCCTCATTGTGCGTCCTCAATGTACATCCTAATTGTACGTCCTCATTTTGAGTCATTGTAAGTCCACATTTTGCGTCCTTAATATGCGTTCTTATATATGCAACTGCAATTAACTTTCCTTGCATTATAACCTTGGATTGAGAGTTCTTTTTTAAAAATCTGTTTCACTAGGTTCAGTGTTCCAACGGGCAGATTGGATACGGTCGAAGGAGAAGAGAAATCTTTGACGATGCTCCAGACCCAAATAAGGTATGACCATGAAGCACTTTTTTAGGGGCGGGGTATAGAGCTCTGCAACCGCCCCTGGTTAGTGGTTTTTGTATGAAGCAACTTATTAACTTTTTATTTATTTTATTTTGTAATTGAACAAAAAATAAAATAGTGCTTCTTATGCTATACCCAACGCTTACTCAATATATTATAATAAAAAATTAAGCTATTTATATTTAGATGACAAAAGTTTTTACCTTACATTATGATTTACTATTGCAGTTTTCATCATTCTTTTACTATTGCATTCTTTAATGGTAAACGTGTATCGGCGTGGTACATTTTCTCTAAAAACTGTAATTTTGATTAAAATTTGTATCTTTATTGTCGGAGTGTAAAAAGATGTTCATACATTTTTCAGTTATACAGTGATATTCAGAAAAACTATGGAAAAGGAAGACGGCATAATAGCAATACTTTAGTGTATTTTATGTTGTTACAAAGCAAATAGTTTTACCAGATGACACTTATCAAATTACTAATTTAGTGAAATGGGTCTGTTTACACTGCACACTTGCTTTGTTTCATGCTTATATGGAACGTTTTAACGTTATAACTTGATTATAAAAGTTGTCGTCTTATTTCAGAGTTTTCTGCACTTTTTGTTAGTCACTTTTTTTAATTTGTTTTTTTTTCTAGGTTTATGAGATCTCAATGTCAACCATTATTAAAATGGAGTGTAAAGACTGTCAAGAAATCCAGGAGTTTAAACAACTCAAGGCAGGATCGCACATTTGACGCCATTTTGTTTTTAAACAACCATTTTTATATTCCAAGCGGCCATTTTGTACAGGGTTACCCACAAAGGATGAGACTGGAAATAACGACTTGAAACTCTTAAAATATTATTTTAAAGTTAAATAAAGTGTTTTTCTATAAATATTGTCTTTTAATGGATTCTTTAATGATTTGCCGTATCTTCTCGTAAAGTTTTTAATCCGAATCATTTTCAAAAAGGTTTCTCGATTTTTTTTCATTTTGAATTTTGAAGGTACTGATTTTTTCTTTAAAATAATTGTCGAAAATGTTTCGATCTAGGAACTAGAACTGAAAGAGCTCAAAGAAGAAAAAATCAACGTTCTGCATGGTAAGATTGATTAAACAAAGAGAACTTATAGATATACTTAAAACATACAGTCGTCGTATATATCATTACAATGAAGACGACGTTCTATTTTAATTTTGATTTCTACCAAGCTTTTAGAAACACCTAATAATGTAAACAGAGAGAGTATGTCAACGAACAGCCTCACTCAGTTTACATGTACATTTTTTGTTTGTAAAATTCTAGTAGGGATCAAAGAATTTATAAAAAGTCGTCTTCCTTGTACTGATATAAACGCCGACCACTACATTTTTTTCAGAAACTGCCCATGTTCAATCTTTCAAGGCGAATGAGGATGCAGCTGTGAGTGCACTCTTCGAAGAATTTAAAACTCCTGGATTTTCTGTTTTTGAAAAAAGTTCCTCATCAACGACGACATTTCAATTCGTTTTGCTTCTTACTGTGTGTCTTCACCTTTTAAACTAAATTGATAACTTGTGCTAATGTGATATGAAAATACTGTAAACTTTTAAAGACTTAATCGACTAAGTTCATCAAATTTTAGGCAAAATGTTGATAAAATGTGCATAATTAACTAATAAATAAATACAACTAACTAACTCTAATTAAATTTTTTTTGTAAACTTTAAAATTATGCTGTAAGCTCTAAACCACCAGCAATTTTGTGTACAGAGTGTCCCAATAAACATGGAAATTGGAAGACGACTTGAAAGTCGTTTTTGATTTCTGATATTTAATGCATGGCAATGAAAGTGAAATATACGAGAGTGAGACTTTACAACTGATGAGCTTTCCATAAAGTTGTCTACATTTCTTGTTTCTTAAAAATTAACGAAATTTTGAAAATCTCAAGACCAGGCGCGATATTAAATGTTTAAGCTGAAAAAATGCCGCATAGATTCGAAGATGTTTGTTGGGACACCCTGTATTATTGGATCAAAACGATGTAATACTGGCTATAATTGTTCATCAAGTAGGGGGTAGGAGGAGATTTTAGATAAAATGGAAATACTAAGTTAAAATTTGAAAATAAGTGGCGCGCAAAATTGTCAACTACTTTTTAAGGGGAAACACCCCTTTGAAGATGAGGGCGGCAAGCTCAATTTTTACCCACATGCACCTGATTTTTACCTTTGCCCATAAATCCCTGGGTGAAGCCCCCCGTGATGCACAGGGGGGCAGGAGGACTACTGCTCCCCCTGTGTACGCGCCTGTGAAGCTATTGAAAATTCAATGAGTTGTAAACCAAAAAAAGAAAAACATTCTAATTGAGAAGACGACTTTAAATCTAAAGGTTCAATTTCCTATCATAAAAAAAACTCAACACTGAACAGATGGAATAAAGGGAAAAAGTACCTTCATCGTTTTAAAAAATAGATGTAAATACAGTGAGAACCATAACACTTTGGAATAAGAAGCCGTCATTTACACAATCTTTTGAGTATTTGATGTATAAAATCAGTTGATTGCAAACCATATTATTACGTAAAATGGATCTATGTACACTGCACAATAAATTCATGTTCTTTGGACTATTTACAATCATAAATTTAGTCTAACAGTCGTCTACATATTCATTTCTAGCTTTTGTTAGATATGCATAAAACCATAGTTAAAACATTTTCATTTTGGAGGTCATTTTAGGTTGTTAAAGGTCGTTACTCGTTAGAGGTCATTAGAGGGTCAAGCACTAGGTTTGTTCCCACTTCCGTATTATATGGGTTCCTAGCTTTTGTTGGATACACAAAGCCATATAAAAAAATTTTCATTTTGGAGGTCATTTTAAGTAATTTTAGGTCGTTGTGAGGTCATTAGAGGTTGGCTGCTACCGTATTCCCTGGGTTTCCACAGTTTATTGGGTCTCACGGGCCTCCCCTGCATGATTCGGTTCATATACAAATTTACTTACATATCCAGGTTTTTTATTCAGTCTAATAATAATATTCTTATACTTTAAATTGACTTGAAGCTGGCAAGACTTTTCAATTATTGAAAAGGATTTGATGTTGTTTATTTATTAATGAATATGCTGTTAGAAGAATTCTGTTATGTATGTATGACGCATGAATTCAGCGAACGAGTGCCCCCTCTTTGAATAATTTCTCAGCTTCGCAGTCCACTAGTTTTATTCATCAAGACTGGAATAATTCGGATTTAAAATAATTTCTAAAAATGAATCTTAAACATATTATTCTAATCATTATCAGGTATCTTTAATTCATTTTCATTTTATGAAAAAATTGCGAATTTTGTTTAGCTTTCTAATTTTATCAAATAAGCTGAGAATATTAAGATATTAAAGGGACTGTGATCGTAATTTCAAGTGTCTCTCCATGTAAAAATGGCAATGCCTGATTCACAACGTTACACTAGAAACCTATATCTTATCAATAAAGTGGAAGATATCGTCGTTTTCCAGGGTTAAATGTTTTTAATTAAGATAACTCCTAGCAGTAAAAATTCGCAAAACACTTTTGTAGAGAAATCACAATTGAAAATAATCAGTTTTCAAAATTATAAATATTGATATCTATTTCATAATTGATCAGAATTAAAGCTTTTAAAAGTATCGTTGTGAATCGGGCATTGCCACCTTTGCATGGAGGGTCATTTAAAATCACGCTTAAGTTCTGTTTAAGATACAACTAAAGTTTGAAAATCATATGATATGCTGCTAAGTTGTATTTAAAGATAGAAAAGACAGAGATGGGCTTTATTTAAGTTGTCTTTTAGTCTTCAGGTTTCAGTGGTACATCCTGTAAGATATTTAGATTGTGTCTTTAAACGGTGTCTAGTTTTTACTTCTAAAGCACTATGATTAGCAAAAAAATATTAAATCATTGAAATGGCCGAAAATGTCCGTTAAAATTACTAATTTAAAAAAACGGGAAATTGCTCCAGATTTGATATTATCTTAATTCTAAAATTTTCGAAAATTAAAGTAAATTGCCATTGCTTGTGCCGTTCATGCATGTGCAATTTCTGAACAGCTAACGCCGTTAATTGATAAAACAACCGTTAACTGCTGGCGCCACGTTTGTTGAAAAATCTTTTGTTAACGCCTTAAATAAAACTGAGATCTTTAACTAACGGTAACCTTTAAAAACGGAAAATACCGTTAATGAAACGAACGTTCCGTACTTACCTTTAAAACTATACGGCTGCCAGACATTTTTTAACGGTTGGAACTAAAACTGTAACTATAACGGCTTGAAAAAAGTTGGAACGGGCCCAGCCCTAATGTATGAAGACTTAAGCAATATTTTCAACTAAAAGAATCTAACGAATTTTATAATTGCAATTTTAAGTGACCATTAATTTAAAGCGTTGCATGCCTCATTCACAACAACACTCTTTTAACCTTTCAACCTTGGTTTCAGACAAATTTTTCGTCGTTTTGATTCTTAATCTAAATAATTCTTCATCTAAATCAGAGAAAATCGGAAGAAAATTCCTCCAATTTTTTATTTCTAAAGATTTAAATTTTAGACGAGGCTATTATCAATAACGTCTTAAATTGAAATCTACAAAAATTATATAAACAGATTCTTATCCTTTCTGATATTGGGAATCAAATATGATTTAAATATAGCTCTACAGTTGGACACCTAAAACTGTGAGTTATAAAGACAACCTTATATATCTGTTGTTCTAAAACAAAAATTTTTAACATTAGCGCAAATATTAACGTAAGTATGATTGTCGTCTTCCTATTACACAGTTTTATGGTTCCTACTGTATGTTAATTACTTGGTTTAGTTGTGGTTGGTGTACGCTATGTACAACTGCATCTACAGATTTCTTTTCACAAGCTTTCTTCACAAAACTGGACAACTTTAACCAGCAGGGTAATAATATACTTTAACCAGCAGGGTAATAATATACTTTAACCAGCAGGGAAAAAATATACTTTAACCAGCAGGGTAATAATATATTTCAACCAGCAGGGTAATAATATACTTTAACCAGCAGGATATACTTTAACCAGCAGGGTAATAATAGACTTTAATCAGCAGGGTAATAATATACTTTAACCAGCAGGTAATACTATACTTTAACCCTTCTCCTTCTACGTGACCCAATTCTCCTTCTACGTGACCCCCTTCTCCTTCTACGTAACCCCCTTCTTATTCTACGTACCCCCTTCTCATTCTACGTACCCCCTTCTCATTTTATGTACCCCCCTTTCTCATTCTACGTACCCCCCTTCTCCTAACCCCCTTCCCCTTCTACGCCTAATCTACGTATTTTAACCAGATCTAAATTAAATGCATGATTATTCTTTAGAAACTTGGCAACTCTCATTTTGATTTTCCGCTTCAATAAATTACGGTACAATAACAGTTTTGTAATTGTATTAATAGGACTGTACGACGCAATTTCAAGTATTTATTTAAAGATAGGCAAGTCCGATTCACATTGGTACCCTTTACACCTGCGGCTTAATTATAATTTATTGAGTTATCCCTGTTTTGCTAACTGAGATACAAAAACGAGGATTTAAATGGGACCGTTGTTAACCATGCACGCCACTGTGTAAATGGAGATTCACTTAAAAATACGTCACTAGTCCCTTTAGGCAGGTTTTGAAAACTAGAAAAATCTTACCTTCAATTAATAATTTACATAAAGAATGGAAAAGTTAGACAAAGAGAAGCGGAGAGCCAAATATTCTGTAATTTTGAAAAACCGCGAAAATCAGTTTTTCTTCCAATTTCTGAATAACAATTTTTACACGGTTTATTAGTCTGTTGATTTATAGCACTGATATTTACAAACATTAATTTCAGCATTGCAAATAATTTGCGATACAAAAAAATTTTGAGACGATTGTAAAAAATTCATACCGTCTGTTTTCTTATATTTATGATTCTCTTCCTCATGGTTTCTTTCTTTTTCAATCATTAAAAATCTATATAATAAAACAAGAAATTCATATATATGCTGCCTATAGCCGGCCAAACGGCTGAACCGAATGGATTAAATTGTTTGTTCACACTCATGGATGGCCGGGGGGTGTCACAAGCTAAAAAAGTTCTAAATTTTTTGTTTCAAATTTTTTCAATTTTTTTTCACGGGCAACGCCGGGACCTTCAGCTAGTGTCAAGTAAACATCTGTAAGATAAGGCATAAGAATTAGACCACCTTGGAAAATTTATATATGAGGAGTTTTATGTCGTCTTTAGAGTCTCATTCTTTGTGGTTAACCCTGTACATGTTTAGATTTTGAAAGTTCCCTGTACCAGACAGCAGACCTGTTCTCCAAATCTGATGCAGAAATATTTCGTCAGCTAGGTAAATATAGCAGTGAAGGGGGGAGGGGGGGGGGAGATGTGCCTCCTCCCTGTTTTTTTAACAAAATTTAAAAAATAAGCCTTTCGGCAAAAAAAATCATTTTAAACAATTGCAGCCTGAGTCATCATTTGGCATACTGGAACATTTAAAATAAATAATTGGAACATTAAGGTTTTCGCGAACAAGAAAAGCCAAATTTTCATCTAAAGAAATTTGTTGGTGCACATCGTGGCCAAATTCAACTGAGTAGCAACAAGTTTTCAAATTAGAACAATGAAATTCAACAAATTTCGAAGAATTATGATGTAAGCAGAATTTGGGTCCGGTTCTTCAAAGCATATATGTATTGTCCGATAAAAATGGAACATTTCTTTATGTGGTTTTGATTTATTTTATCCTTATTATCCATTTTATTTACATTTATTTTTTTATAAATCAGAAAATGAGGTTCAGCAGTTTGAAGGAGAATTCTTTGGGGCTGATTTTGGAGCAGCTTTCCCAGATTCTACTCAACACTCAGCTGCTTTTCCTGATGCTTCATACCACGGAGAAGCTACTTTTTCTGATGCCTCGCACCATGGAGAAGCTGGTTCAGAAATTGATCCTGATGCTGAAACTGTGATCTTTGAACCAAAGTTTGTCCCGGCAGGAATGCAGGGGTTGGGAAACGGCCATTATGGAAATCCACAAATTCAGCCAACTGCTGAAGCTACGCCAGTTTTAAGCCAGAAAGAACAGTTTGATCAGATTTACAATGCTCAAGCAAAGACACGTTCCAATTCTCCGAGAGCATCAACAAGAACCTCAACTACTACTCCACCAACTACTACTCCTGCAGCTACTACCCCAAGTAGTTCAACTCTATCCACCACTACTGAAGTTTCAAGAGTCCCAAAGATTTTCACAGATAATCCCAAAGTTCTTGATCCGTTTACAGACTCATACACAGAGGTATTTGAGGATGAAATATACTTTTTATAAAAACCTTTTAAACAGCAATTATTTTTGAGTATATAAAGATATTTTCTGATTGAGAGAAAATCTAAAACACGAAAAAGATATTTCTTACAAATAATTTTTAATAGATTGGAGGAACCCCTGGCCCCTCAACAAGGAGACCACGCTTCAAAATCAAACTCAAATTTCCGAAAAAGGTAATTTTTTAAAGGGACTGTCCGCGTGATTTCAAGTGACCCTCTATGATGACTTTGTCTGATCAAGTATGAATTAGATATCCATGTTTTTTTGTATCTTTAAACTGGTTATTTTCATTTGCGATTTTTCTGGGAAGGTGATTCACATTTTTCTTGAAAATGAGAAGCAATGTAAAGTTATCAGAATTAAACGCTTTTCAAGCTAAACAAAAACAACGTTATCTTATACAGTTGGATCAGATTATGGTTTCCAGGGGAACTTTTGAAAATCGGGCATTGCCATCTTTGCATGGAGGATTACTTGAAATTACTCATACAGTCCCTTTTAAGATAAATTTGTTATTAAAAACTATTATAAAATGTGTAATTACAAGGATGAAACAAACAGCAGGGACAAGAAAGATGTAGATGATGGAGAGATCAACAAACTGGATTTCTCTGCAGCTGCTCCGACCGATCTCCAGGCTGCTGTAGCAGCAAGCTCAAACAGCATCCCTGATATTAATCCTAAGTTCAGGTTCACGGATCTACTGGAACCGGAGCAGATTAATCCTGGACCTGGAGATAGTTCAACTACTCGTCCCAACCAGTTCAACTTCTTCCTAGCAGTTCCAGATTCAGAATAATTGTACAGAAAATCATCCACAGTTGAGATGAATCAAACCTTTCTTATATTACCATGTTCTTCGTGTCACTGTATCACATTAGTCTGTTAAGGTTGAGTGTAATTTCAAGTGAGTCTACATGTAAATAGTCCTATTCACAACAGTACTCTTTAGAACTTTGTCTGATCAATAATGAATGAGAAAAACGGTTTTTTTTGGCTAAAAATTGATCAATTAAATTGTTGGCGACAAAAAGAATAATATTGATGAACGAATATATTTTCCAAATAGAAATCGACAATATCTTCTTCATTGTTAATAATAAGATAATGGTTTAAAAGGGTCCCTTTTAGAATCCGTCTATTAACTATTAAACGAAGGGTTACTTGAAATTAGGTCGAAAGTTCGTGATGTATCAATTTTTTATTTCGCTAATAAGTAATATATGTATTTTTTGAATTAATCATTTTTTACATATTAACTGTGATTATTTTGTATTTACGTTTTTTAGATTATTTTTTGAGATATACATTTAGAAGAAAATAGAAAAAAGTTCCATTGTGCTTTGCTGTTCAACGAAATAACCAACCTTTAATTCCCTCCTTTTTTATTTCCAGGGAGGATAATTACTTATCCTCCCTATTTACAGGGAGGATAATTACTTATCCTCCCTCTTTACAGGGAGGATAATTACTTATCCTCCCTATTTACAGGGAGGATAATTACTTATCCTCCCTATGATCCATACAGATTTATCAAATAAATAGTTCTCTAATTTAATTTTATATTTACATTTATCACTCTCTCAATCAATTTTGAATAAAATAGTTGAAACAAGTAAACTACACCTAGTTTAATATTTGATCCAGGAAAGATCAAAACATGAACATACAGCTCTATTGAGCTGTCATCAAATATATTATATTATTAATATATTATATTCTTTTCGGGTTTACATAATTACATTGTAAAGTTGTTCCCATAAAAATGTTCGATAATTACTATTTTGTCTGCATTTTGAATCACAAAGGGCTTTCTACTCTGAGGAGGTGAAGCTAAGGAACACTTTCCAATATTCTCTATACTGACTTCGCTAACCTCTGTTTTTTCTACTTGATTATTAGGTCCTTGAAGTTTATCAGCCATGGATTTTACAGAAGCTTTGCTGGATGATACATATTCTTGAGGCATGCTCAGATTAGACCATCCATAAAAATCCATAAGCTGTTGAACGGATGCTCCGCTGTCAGCTGCTGCTGTGGCGGACGAGCGTCGTAGAGAATGAAATGTAAAAGATAATGGATTATCTAGACCAAGAATTTTTGCCATTTCATATGGCACTTTACTTACAAGATTTTTCCCCATAGGCTGGTCAGCATATGCAGCAGGAGTCCGTCCTAAAAAATACTCGACCCATGAAATGACCAAGGCTACATTTAATCACGTTCAGATAATCATCAATAACAGCTGCAAAATTTACTGGCCCATCGTTAGGAACTAGGAACTTGGTTTCCTTCTTGTCTGAGCGCTGTTTCGACCTACAATGTGTTACAAGCATCCCATAATTTGTTGTACAAACTGTACATACATGAAGAAATTGAACCAAATATTTCGACCCCCTTCCTGTATTAGTAGAACCCTGGAGAAGGATGAATATACAGAAACCTGATTACTAAAATAAACATGTACTGTATGCACTGTACACTGTACTGCAGTATGCTCTGAGCCAGATTTAGGTCTCAGTTGACAAAAGTCTGCTGCTTGGTAAATCAGAATTAATATTCAGGTATATAATACATACACTAATTAAAGCCCATTTCACATAAATCGATATTACAAGATTACATTTTCTATTCTTGATGTTTTCTATAGTTTCAGGGTTTACTATAAAGTACATGGCCAATCGTCGTTAATATTATTCTATTATTTAGAATCTCCGGTAGAGGCTGAGTGGGCGTTTCCTCTCTCCCCCTCCCCCCCCTTCATACTTCATCTCTCTGCGTCCTGAGAGGTTGATGTATAGGAGCAATGACGACCTCGCCAACCCTCTTGGAAAGGTCAAAGTCGTTTTTATGTTATTTTACACTGAAATAAATTATTGTACAAATTTATTGCACAGCTGTATTTTCTCTACCAGTGAATGCACTGAATTATTCTGATTTATTAAAGAGGTTTTTTACGTATAGAAATGATTATCCTCTATAAACTAAATCTAGTCTGTACGACAATTCTGAATATTATTTCGATTTCTATCCGTTTTCGGAATTCTGAATATTATTTCGATTTCTATCCGTTTTCGGAATTCTGAATATTATTTCGATCTCTTATACCCGTTTTCGAAATTCTGAATATTAATTAATTCTTAAAAAACTTAATTTCGGAATATTAATTATTTCCATTACCGGGAATCCTGCTGTGCAATGAATCTGTAACAAATCAAGGCTTTGTAACCATCTAGAATAGATTAGGATTACAAACGCCCAAAAGTACTCAAAGTGCATAACTCTAAGCACATATATACGTACATCTAGCCATGGAGTACAAACATAGAGTACAAAGGAGCATGAATTATATTCTATCCAAGTAGAAAAACTACAATTAGTGCCATAATATCACATTTAGCACCGAGCATATATATATACATTAATTAACGTCTAATTTCAGTTCTGGCAAAAAGATGTACAAACTTTTATTAATAGTGCAACTCATTTCCCCTTGTTGTCTATTAATGTAACTATTATTAACTAAACACCTTCCGACTGGTTTCTAGTTTAATAATACAGTTCATGCATATTCTAAGTAGAGATGTGCATCATTCAGTATAGATGGGCATTGTAGTGAATATTTATAAATAACTACACATCTGATAAACATTTCCTCTATTGTTGAGGCATCCAAGTAAACCTTTAGATCATTGCTAAATGCTTACTATGAATGTACGTCAACAATTAGAGATGGATATGGTTGCTTAAAGATAGTTTTCTCTATTTAATATGTATTCATTTTAACTTTTATGTGTTCTAATAATGTAATATTCTAATGTAATACATTTATACCAATGTAAAGGTCTAACCATGTGAGCATGAGAACTAGGTCTGATAATCAACCAGTTCCCAACATATGGCCCATAGATCAGTTCAATGCACTAACTATGCAGAACTCTCCACGTCCTGCACCTCGTGGGCTGGCCAGACAGGTCTCACCCTTTCTTTCTCCACATAGAGTTATTAATCCAAGAATTCGTTCATTAATGCAAAGTTATGAACTATCTCCTGGTTCACGTCCAGTGTCTGTTATTGGAAATATGATGGGTTTAAGCACTGAAAGCTTAGATGTGCCCACACCTACTCATACAGATACATCTCTTTTTTGGGACAACATGGGATTTAATACTCATCCTAGAACCAGTGCAGCTGCTAATGGTTTTCTTCAAGAACCAAACTCACATCCACCCCAATCCTCATGTGAAACCTTATCAGAAAAGTCGAGTAACATGATAGGACATGATGGAACAGACAGTATAGATACTCAATCTAGTCAACATAACTACCCTTCTACACAACACAAGTCAGCCCTTACATCTCTTGGTGATCATCTTCTTCAAGGCAATCCCTTGAATCTTGCATGTGCTATTAATCCCAATTCTGCAAACCAGAATGTAATAGAATCACATACACCGCCTCCTCCAAATGGATTTCTTCATAACTCTCAGCGTGCTTTGCCAGGAATTTCCTCCCTTAGTGCAAAAGATCCAAGCCCACCGCCTCGTGGCTCTGTAGATGCAATGCATATACTTCCTGTCTCAGCTCTGAAAGACTTTATAAGAAATTCATCTCGTTCAGATTCTTCCACTACATACAGAAGACATCACTCTGAAACCAACACTATTATCACCACTGAAGAAAGAAGAGAAACTGATGTATTGGATGATGGTACTGACACTGCATTTCAATCAGTCTTCCATGAAAGTATTAATCCAAATCAAAGCTTCCAGCTGTCCCAAAACTCAAGAACCATCAGATCTAGCATTCGTAATTTTGAAAACGGAGCCAAGTATTTGGACAAAATTCAAAGCAAACTAGCTAAAATCAGATCAAAAATTGTAAACCTGCCCCACTTCTCTGATTCTCAGCTCATAGAGTACAGAGACTACCTAGATACTCTACACCTCAAATTGTTAAACCCTGCAGAAATAAACCTGTTTGATTTTGAGCTCACCGTCAACACCTGTATTAGCACTATATTGGAATTGGGAAAGGAAATCAAGCTAGAAATCAAAACTCGTAACCTGCAACTTCCTCCGGTAACCTCACCAAGAAGGAAGACTAATTCCACTAATTCAACTTCAATGATTGAAGAACCGCAGATGTATGCAACCAATGAAGACTTAGCTAGAGCAGTAAGCAACCTCAATAACCTAATTTCTGATCAGTCAAAGTCTACTCAAGATAAAATTCATCAGGACATGATCAAATGTATTACTGAGGCTGAAAAACGCATCCTCCAGCACACTGTGAATCAGGTATCTTCTGAGTATGCTCATGTGCATATCAAATGTATCCAGGAGAAAGGCAAGTTAAACAAGGCCATCCTACAAATGGAAAAAGAAATGAACTTACTAATCCAAAGTATGTCTTCTATTTCACCACAACTGGATCAGTTTGTGCCCATTACTAAAAAGATTAATGCACTGGAAGAGTTTACCTCATCTATGGACTCTGATTTTGATAAATTTGCAACCAGCTTCAACTCTATGTCTTCAGTAATCCGAGGTCTTTCTCAGCAGCTGCAAGAAATAGAGAAGACTACCAGTAAACTGTCCTCCCAACTGTCAAACACAAGTGGAAATAAAGTCCCTAAACCCATCCCATCAAGAATTGTGTCATCCACACATGTGCAAACGGAGTCTCCCATGATCTTGCTACCAGCTGGAAGCTCCAGCAGCTCAGATGAAGAGTCATCACAAGACAGCCAAAGCAGAACTCCAACCCCTGCACCACGCAAAAAACTCCAACCTGTTCCTTTAAAGAGAGGCTCTGCTAATCAAGGGAACTCTGCTTCAGATGAACAAGTCAAACGTTTGAAGCGAAAGATATATGCATGTGGAGGGCTAATCACTCAAATAACTGACTTGGATTTCACCAAAATTCAGAATAGAAGTCAAGTTATTGAGATAAACACTTATGATCTTCCTACACTCTTGAACCTGCGTGACGACTTTCGCTTACTTGAGAAAAAACTTGAGAAATTTCTAATTTCTGACGAATCCGTTCTAAACTATATTGAAGACACTCTGTCTTCAGTACGTCTTTTCGAGCGTTCTTTAAACCAGCAGAAACGCAAACATCATCTACACCTGTCCTCTGAGAAAAATCTTCTTAGTGGAAAAATAGATTTGCAACCCTTCTCTGGTTCTCCTGAAGATGATACCATCTATGCATTCCTAGATACGTTCTTGCGCTTCGCAGAGCCTTCGTGCTCACCTAGAGACCAGGCAACGTTAATGTATACAACTTACCTATCCGATTCTGTTCGAAAGGAAGTTGCATCATTTAAGGATGACATAGAAAAGATTAAAGATCATCTTCTTTCTAGATATGGTGATTTAAGGTTTGTAGCTGAATCCAAGCTCAGATCTATCTCACAATTAAGACATCCGTCTTCTCAGGAATCGTCTAAGATAGCTTATTACAAGCAGGTCGCTCAAACTCTTCTCCAAGTTGAATCCATGAACATATCTGACCTCATAAATCAAGAAGAGATCAATGGGGCAATCTTTAATTCAACTTATGTGAAAACAGTTTTGAGCAACCTCCCTAATGAGATTATTGAAATTTTCTCCAAGCGCATTGAGATTGAATCTTCTAAATCTCGCCCCAGTGGCAAACGATACTTTGACATACTCAAAGACATCATAGACCTCAAATGGAGACAATTAGATACATCTAATAACATTAGATCTCTAAAAGAGCATAACTTACCAGCAAAATCCACGCACATTTCAGGTAATCCTTCTGCAGGTTCCAATGAGACAACATCTCAGCCTGTTACAGGATACAATTCAGCCCAGCCAAATTCTAAACAACTGGTCTTTCCTTGTCCAATGCATGACAAACCAGTCCAACATGAGTTAGGCAGGTGTAAGCAATTCCTTGAAACTGATAATACTGGTAGGCACGATCTGTGCAAATCTGCATTAGCCTGCTGGACTTTCCTTCAACCCAGTTGTCTAAAACTCTCAAAGAAATCCTGTATAGCATCTCTTCCTACAGGATTCACTTGTAGTGAGTGTGAGAAAAATCCAGGTAAACTCAGGAGAATCCCTTGTATCTTAACATGCACAAAAAATCATTCGCGTCCTAAGCTTACTGAAGCAATATCTATTCTACAAGCTTATCTTAAAGTGATAGACAGAGGTCTCATTGAAAAGCTAAAACCGATGTTTAATATAGCTAACATGAAACCCAAAGTTCACAACAACTCACTCTCTAAGAAACCCCCTTCCAAATCAACCTTGAATCCAAAGGCTAAAATCCCAGTGTATGACACGCATACTGGATTGCCTGCATCCCCTTCCTCTCTTTTAACAGAACCTTCAGAGGATTGTGTGTATGTGTTCCAACTCTTGAACATTGGTTCAGAAGATGCTTTATGCTTTTATGATACAGGAGCATCTGGTAATTTGGTTAAAGGTGAGTTTGCTGAAGCTTCTAGTTTCAAAACTATTGATCCTGAAAACCAACGAATTTCAGGCATCTCAAACATGAGCATGTGGACCAACTATGGAGTCTACAGCTGCTCATTAGGTCCAGACAACAGTGGAAACTTCTGGGAACTTGTTTTCCAAGGAATGGAATCAATTACTTCAGAATTTCCTGTCTACAATTGGCAATCAGTTAACAAAGAGTACAGAAACTCAAAGAAACCAGGATCCAAGGAACTTCTTCCCCCCCACATAGGAGGAAAGGATTCTGACATACTTTTTGGGTTCAAAATCCCTGAATTAGTCCCAAAAATTATCACTTCTCTTCCAAGTGGTATTGCCTCATTTCGATGTCCATTCAAGGACGTACACGGATCTTCCATTGCATATGGTGGCACTCACAAGATAATAACAGCTGTTAACAAATCATTCTCTAAATTTTCTGTTAACCAGCTCACAGTTATGATGGCAGAACTAGTATCTGCATACCAAGGCTCTCCATGGTTGTCTTTAGACACAGAACCTGAAATTCTGAGACCTCTTTCTCTTCCCATTAGTTCTTATCAAACTGAACAGATTGAGTCTACTCCGTTAGCAGACGAAAACCTGGATTTTGCCTCATTGATCCCAAACAATGCAATCCCAAAGAGATCTCTGCAATTGTGCACTTGTTCCAGCATCCACAGATGTCAACTTCAGAATGGAAGCTTTGGCTACAACATGTTTGGTAAGGCAAAAATCAGTCTTGATAAACTTCGCCAAATCATGGATCAACATGAACCTATTGTTGATTACAGATGTGAAAACTGTGAGGACTGTCAGAAATGCAAGTCATCACCAACTCTCAAATCATCAAGTGTAAGAGATAGAGTAGAGCAAAAGTTGATTGAGGATTCTGTACGTATATCTTATTTAGATCAAAAAGTCTTCATTAAACTTCCATTTACATGTGATCCGGTTCCATTTCTCAAAAAGCACTTTCATGGTAAGAATTCTAACATAGACCAGGCAAAACAAGTCTATTTCACTCAATGCAAAAAACCTGAGATATTCAAGGAACAGATCAGAAATGCCATGAATGAACTTATAAACCTGGATTTCATAGCTCCTCTTGACAGTGCCCCACCTGAGCTTAGAGAGATTCTTCAAGTAAATGAAGTTCATCACTATCACATTTGGAGAGCAGTTTTAAAGGAGTCTATGTCCACACCCTGCAGACTAGTCGTAGATCCTAGCAGCACAATGCTCAACCTAATCCTAGCCAAAGGAGATCAAGGACTTCCAGACATGTTTGGAATCCTTCTACGTTCCAGATCATTACCATTTATTTTTTGTGCAGATGTGTAAAAATTATACAATCAGATGTTTTTAGAACCTGAATGCATCCCATACTCCCTCCTGTTGTACCATGACAGTCTACAGCCAAATAAAGAACCTCAAGTCTTCTACATGAAGCGTGGATGGTATGGACTTCGCCCAACAGGAAATCAAGCAGGAGTGGTCTTTCAACAAGCAGGTAGGGATCACATTCTCTCTCACCCAATTGGTGCACATATTCTTATGAATGACTCATTTGTTGATGACTTAAATTCAGGAGCACTCACTAAGGAACAATTGGAACAAGGTATCACAGAGGTAAAAGAGATTCTGAACCACATAGGAATGGACACCAAATATGTGGCATCCAGTAGAGAAGCACCACCTCCAGAAGCTTCTAAGGATGGAATATCTATGACTACTTTGGGATATAAATGGAAACCAGAATCTGATATTCTCCATCTAAACCTCCCAGAGGTAAATTTCCACAAGAAAGTGAGAGGAAGCAAGCCAAGTAACCAAACTCCAGCTACTACCTCAAGCGAAATAAAGAAACTCTGTACCTCAATATCATCCATGACACGCCAACACATAGCTGCAAAATGTGGAGAATTATTTGATCCGCTAGGTGTAGCAGAACCAATCAAAGCATTTTATAAGAGATCTCTCTCTAGACTAAATGGTTTAGATTGGAAAGATATTCTACCAAGCACTGAAAAGGATTTCTGGGTTCAGAAATTTATGCATTGGCCAGACCTAGCAAAAGTATCATTCCCACGTTCCACAGTTCCTGAAAGCGCATGTATTCCCCTGCAACCCAGATTAATTGTGTGTTCTGACAGTTCACAAGACTGTGGAGGAGCATGTGTATACCTTAGCTTCAAGCTACAAACAGGAACCTGGTCCTTCAGTATTCTCACATCTAAGTCCCGACTAATGTCTAGAAATGAACTACTTGCCCTACTTATTGCAGCAGAATTAGCATATGCAGTTGTTGTATCCCTACCATCTTCTAACAGATTGTCTTGTTAGCCTGTGCTGGGTGTCAAATGATAGAGCACGAAATAAGGTGTATGTTCAGAACAAAGTATTGACAATCAACCGTTATAAAAGATGGATCAAGGATAGATTGGGCCCAACTGCAGTGGTTGACATAGCTCACATAGCAGGTCATCACAATCCAGCAGACATTCTCACCAAAGGTGATATAGCTCCTTGTAATATTGAGTCAAACTCTACTTGGCAAAAGGGTTTCCCATGGATGCTAAAAGATAAAGCTGACATGCCACTTGTCTATTTTGAAGATGTATCATTGTCCAAGTCAGAAGCTACAGATCTACTGGAGGAAATTATCATTTCCAGCTATGAGATTCCAGTAGACAATCAGCAGACTGCAAACATGTTCTTTTACTCATCAGAATGTGCCTCAAAAGGGTTATCTGAATGTATTTTACCTCCGCACTCTAATGAAATAAAACATGGAGAATTGGATATAAATCATCATTTCCCAGTTACCAAACCACTTAGTACATCAACATACCTTGTGGATGTAATTCATCATGGCTGGGCCAAGAGCTTAAGAATCCTAGAATATTGCACAACATTTGCACTGAAGTTACTTCATAAAACTCATCTTAAAACAGAAAATCATGCTGTAAGGAAGAGTTTAACTCTGCAGTGCCCCCTGTGTCTGCTAACCCTTGCCTCACCAGAAAGCCAAGACGTTCAAGCTTGGAAATTCGTAGATCCAGTATCTGCTATCTCTGTACCAAATTCTCTAAACGTCTCAGAAAACTCCAACTCAATGATAAACTTAGACGACATTTTTCAGAATAGCAATGAGGTCGGATCTCAACTACGTAACCATTCCCATGTAACCAATTCTCTTGTACATGTCAGTACCCAACTTGATTTTGTACAGCCAATAGTTCCTGGTGAATCTGTAAGGCAAATTCAACTCTGTGATTATGCCATTGACCAGATCACCAACAATTACTGGAATGTAATTGCAACAAAAGAATGCAAATCAGCTTTGAGTGCCAAGGAGCTTGTGCACTACAAAACAGATGAGCAATCTGGAATTCTCTTTTACAAAGGACGGATTTCAAATGAGCAAAGAATCTCGGTGCATGACTTGGACATGCTTAACCTGGATTTTCTTGACAACAACATGATATCATTTCATTCTCCCTGTGTCATGTCTTCATCAGACATATTCTATGCCTTCTCTTTGCATGTGCATCATAGTCTTGTGCCACATGGTGGCGTTGAAAGCACACTTCTGGAAATATCTAAGAGATTTCACCCAATTAAAGCCAGAAGAGTTTTATCTTCCATTATCAAAGACTGTATTCGTTGTAAGATCCTCAAGAAGGTAACACTAGAGGAAGGAATGCAAAACCACAATGTTGCAAGGTTTACTATGGCTCCACCCTTCTCATTTGCGATGCTAGATCTTGCTGAAGATTTTCACACAAAATCCAGATTTAGTGGAAGACAAAGAATGAGAACCCCTGCTCTTGTCATAGTCTGTCTGCTTACTGGTGCCATTGGAATTTATGCAATGGAAGATTGGTCTACCCAATCAGTTCTCCAAGGGATTCAACGCCATAGCTCAAGGTATGGAATCCCATCTTATCTCTTTGTTGACCCAGGCGGTCAACTGAAGGCTTTAGCTAATGTCAGTTTCAGTTTCACTGATTTGCACAACCAGCTATTCACCATGAAATGCAAGCTTACAGTTTCCTCCCCCAAAGCTCACTCAAGCCAAGGCAGAGTTGAAAGGAAAATAGACTTCCATTATCAAAGACTGTATTCGTTGTAAGATCCTCAAGAAGGTAACACTAGAGGAAGGAATGCAAAACCACAATGTTGCAAGGTTTACTATGGCTCCACCCTTCTCATTTGCGATGCTAGATCTTGCTGAAGATTTTCACACAAAATCCAGATTTAGTGGAAGACAAACAATGAGAACCCCTGCTCTTGTCATAGTCTGTCTGCTTACTGGTGCCATTGGAATTTATGCAATGGAAGATTGGTCTACCCAATCAGTTCTCCAAGGGATTCAACGCCATAGCTCAAGGTATGGAATCCCATCTTATCTCTTTGTTGACCCAGGCGGTCAACTGAAGGCTTTAGCTAATGTCAGTTTCAGTTTCACTGATTTGCACAACCAGCTATTCACCATGAAATGCAAGCTTACAGTTTCCTCCCCCAAAGCTCACTCAAGCCAAGGCAGAGTTGAAAGGAAAATAGCTATTATCAAAGACCTACTGAAAAAGATGGGAAATGCAAACTTCCTTATGTCATTTCTAAACTGGGAAACTTGCTTCGCTCTTATCAGTAACCATCTCAACAATTTGCCAATCTGCCGGGCATCTGCCAGAACAGTAAACTCCCCCGAGTACACTGTTATAACTCCTAACCGTTTACTTCTTGGTCGTAATAACTACAGAAGTATCACAGGTCCATTGCTCCTTGACTGTACTCCAACCCAGATATTAGACAGAATACAGGATGCACAAGTAACATTCTACAAATTATTATCCAAACAGATGCATTTACTCATTCCAAAACCTAAATGGTTTTCATCTGATAAAGTGAATGTTGGAGACATAGCCTTGTTCTTCATTGATGAAAACCTAATGAACATCAGGAACCAAGTGTGGAAATATGGTTTGGTCACAGCCATCTCAGGACAACGCATTACACTGGAGTATACTACTCAGAACTCATTCACAAAAAAGTCCATAAAGCGCAGTAAACGTGATATTGTCCGCATATCCTCAGAAAATGAACTGGATTTCAACTCAAGATCTCACAAAAACAAAGTCATTAACCTTGATAAGAAACATTGATGATGTTGTGAGAACTTTATTAAAAGCAATTGAGCATCTATGTCCTGATTTAACTTGATCACATTACTAAGCATGTCAAGCATGGCTGAAGGATCTATTCCTTGCAGAATATGCTGAAATACAGTACTGAACAGAACTCAACCCATTTGATCTGCTTCAGTTACCTGTGTTATATTGTGTGTTTATTATCTGCATCTTAAAATATTTGTAAATAAATGTTTCTCATTTATCATTTATCGATAAAGAATCTAACCACAAACTGTGTTTCTTACTATTTAATCATAAGTCCCAGTGTCGAATACTTACTTTGGGAGGATTTAATAATACGTATTTAGGATGGAGGAAATTCCTGAATTCCACAGAGCTGTTAGAGCTATGGATCAAGATAATCCATCTGTCATTCACAACCTTCTCACAGGTGACAAGGAATTATCAAACTTGTTTCGATCACCTCAAGAATTGGAATCCATGATGAATAAAACAATGTACATGGAAACAATCAACAAGTGTAATGATTCTGAAATGTGTCCTGAATCTATAGATATTTTCAACAGAAATATGCTTCCAGGAAGATCTCCAGTACTAGATCACCTAGTGTTTTCTTTCAAAACACAATCTGAAATACATGCTGGGGGATCTTATGAGAAATTTCTTTCCAAAACTGTAAAAATGCTTTCAAACCATAGGCAGGTTTCCGCTAAAACCTTCCCCATGGTCAGCACAATTACCTACAGGGAAACTAGTGTTTCTGATGTAAATCAGTTTATTGCATCCTTCAACAAATCTCTGAGAGAAAATGAGATTTATGATTCCTCTTTACCCTGTAGTCTCTACAGTCTAGATATTGAGTATTTGAAACCTGAATCATCAGTAATGTTGAAAACTACTAATAACAAAGGAGCTCTAGAGATTAAAAAGCTAAACCTGAAAAAACTTCCAGCTCGAATCTGTCTTACTCTTCTGGATAAAAGATGGGATATTCTTGTCCCCTGGAAAACAAAACCTGGGATTAATACCCTATCTGTTAGAAAACCCTTGCATGATATTTGGCACAAATTGTTTTCAAAGCTGCAAGGTACAGCTGTAGGAATTGATCTACATTTCAAGATATCAGAGCTAGCTGAATTCATTAGTTCATGTTACATGTTCACCAATTGCAAAGGTGTCATAAGCATTAAACACTATGACCTCAACACTTTACTAGCAATAGCGGGATTTCCATGGATTCCTCTTGACCTCTCCTGCCTAACCTACTTCTTCACAGGAGGTTTGCACCAAACTCAATCTGAAGTTCAGAATGGATCCAACAGGTGGGCTGAGCTACATATTGCAGGATATTTAAACTTATATCTCCAAAGCAAAGGTCAAGCTGTCATTAACATAGCATTAATTTCTTACCTGATTATCCTTACCAATTGGTTCCCAACTCCAGGCATATCGGCCATAGTCTCAAGGAAAGAAGTTGACAAATTTCTGATCTGGTTTAGCTCCTTCATAACAGCAATTCTAAAGAGTTCTTCTCTTCCAGAATGTGCTGAACATGATACACTTTACAGTGCTCATCAACCATTTGCTCTTGTAGAGTATATTGTGTTCAATGAAGGATCCTTATTGTCTGGCTCTGACATAAAATCCATGATACCATCCTGGAGAAACATTTCCATGGGAGGTTGCTTAACTGACAAGCAAGCATTTGACCATATATTCTTCAATGTTCACAACATTCTAAGATCCACAAACCTCCCTTTTCACCTCAGATGGACCAACAACCCTGACTCTTATGGAAACCCATTTGTATGCACGGATATCCCTGTAAAATATTCTGTTCCTGAAGAATATTACAGACTGCTAGGTGTGAACCGCCATGATTATGTTATAATAACATGTCACATAAAAGATCTGGAAAATCAGGGTTCTGAATTGCGTTGCAAGTTTTCTCCAGCAATCCAACTGCTGAAAACCCAGTTGCCAAGTCTCAAGCTGCTATCAAACAATGAACTTATGCTACTGTACACTTGGAGATATACAAGCCATGTAATTAAACTTTATTACAGATCAGTTCATGACACCACTGAAAAGGCGTTCCAGTACTTTCACCCTAAAGAGCTGGAGTTCATCAAGCCAATATTGTCCGCCAATGTTGGCAACATTTTATCAGTACCCGATATTCTAGTGGAATTGAAAAAGCAGCAACAGCAAGCAAGAGCTACATACAGGTATTCAGAGCTCCTTGATCATAAAGCTTCCAACAAAAGAAAATTTAGTCCTTCTGCTTTGCATAAAATATGTAAAGATCAGAATGCCACCCACGAAGAAATGCTGACTAGAGTGTCTCACCTCCAAGCTGAAAAGAAACAAAAACTCCAAACAGTTGAAGCAGATCTATTGGCAAAACCCATTGATGTATCTGAAAATGAAGAAGAACTGATTGTACATGTTCCAGAACACATTACTGCAGAGCAATTAATGCAGTCAAATTGTTTCTAACTTTATTGTTCCTTGTAATGTACTATTCTAAACTATATATTTATCCACAAATTTGTTTACTAAAGTGTATGTTACAATTTCTTAAACTTGCTTTGAAAATGTTCCATTTTCAATTTTTCCTGCCCCCCAATGTTGTACAAACTGTACATACATGAAGAAATTGAACCAAATATTTCGACCCCCTTCCTGTATTAGTAGAACCCTGGAGAAGGATGAATATACAGAAACCTGATTACTTCATACTTCATCTCTCTGCGTCCTGAGAGGTTGATGTATAGGAGCAATGACGACCTCGCCAACCCTCTTGGAAAGGTCAAAGTCGTTTTTATGTTATTTTACACTGAAATAAATTATTGTACAAATTTATTGCACAGCTGTATTTTCTCTACCAGTGAATGCACTGAATTATTCTGATTTATTGAAGAGGTTTTTACGTATAGAAATGATTATCCTCTATAAACTAAATCTAGTCTGTACGACATAATTCTTGCATACCATAATTCTTTTTCACCCTCTTCTCAATTTGAAGGTCCATCAACTCCACATGACGAAGCCCTTCAAAGTATGCTTGAATGATGATGACCTAAAAAAATATGAATAAATCTTTCTTACTCTGTCTTTAAATCCATAATCTGTAAATTCAGGAACAAATATTTGTTTGCAAGAATCAAAATCAACAATTAAAAAAAAAAACTTATTTTTCTTGTTTGTACTGTGATATGTAATTTATTCATCTATTGTGCAATGTACAATGTTACCCACAAAGATTGAGAATGCAGATACAATTACAAAAAATGTTTTTTTTCCTGATTTCCTGAAGCTATAAACAATTTTTATCCACTGATATGATATGTAACTTAATTAAAGACTTTTTTCAAGAACCTAATTCAACCTTTTTATTGAATTTAGAGTTTTAGGTCCGAATTAATGTCTCATCCTGTTTAGGTGACCCTGTTTAGTGTTTATCTATTTGTTTAATACCTTTCTAACTTGCCAATATGGTGAGTTCTCAGGGTGTTCAATGAACTGCTGAATGTCATCAGATTCAAATACAGACGCCCTCTGCTTTACATCAGTGTTGTAGCTCTTTAGCAGTGTAGTAATACCAGGAAATCCCTGCAACTTTTTGTCATAGCGATTCTTCAGAACTACATTTACATGACTATATTGGACCCACATTGAGGAAGAAGCCATTTTTCTCTCAGTTCGGATAAATTTGAAGTAATTTATAAGATCCTCTTCACCTGCAGAGCACTGTCATCTAATAAAGATCCAGTATGTTCTATAAAGTCCATCCAGGTTTTCTGGCACTAAAAAAGAGATTATTGACACAAGGAGCTCATCAATTTGATTTATATCAATTTTAAGACAATTCTTTTTTATATTAGTTCTTACCTTTTTTCTATAAGACGGCTTTAAAAGCTCAAGAGCAGATTTGAGATCAATGATGGATGACATGTTAATGGTACGGAAGCTCTATCTTGAATGATAAGTTCCTAAATTTTCTACAACTTTTGCAAAGTTTTAACAAAAAATGTTGCGAATTTTTCACAAAAATATTGAGAAATTTAGAAACCCAATTACTATTTTTAGAAATCATTAAATTTGCTTATTAAATATTTTTCAGTATGCATTAGTAAGAAATAAGAGAATTAAAATCACAATTGATAATTTTAATGATTTCGTTATTATTTTATGCCCCACGGTTGGTTATTTCGTTGAACAGGAGATTAAACGATAAATTACTGCTTAACCGGGAGTTTTCATGAGCCTTGGGCCTCCTCTTGGAGGCCCTCGGCTAAGTGGTTTTCCCCTCAATTTAATTATCCTCCCTTAATCTCCCGGTTAAGTAGTAATTAATAGTTATAATTTTTTTTTCTTCTGAATTACCGTTCATTTTCCATCTATTTCGTTTGTTTTCTAACTCAACGATCGGTCTGTATAAAAATCGTTTTTTAAAAGCTCGTTCAACAAAAGTGTTCCTTAAGTAAGAAAACGACCATTTTTTAAGTTCGTTAAAAACGTTCGTTTATTAAAAAACGATTTTTATTTGTTCGTTTAAAAAATTTATAATCTTTAAATTTCTCTGAACAAACTACTTTGTTCGTTCATCATTCGTTTTCATTTTCATGAACGACACCATCGTTCATGAAAACATTTTTTTTGTTTTTGAAAGGTTTCATTCGTTAACTACAACATTCGTTAATTACAACATTCGTTAACTACAACATTAGTTAACTACAACATTCGTTAACTACAGCATTCGTTAACTACAACATTCGTTAATTACAACATTCGTTAACTACAGCATTCGTTAACTACAACATTCGTTAACTACAACATTCGTTAGCTACAACATTTGTTAACTACAACATTCGTTAACTACAACATTCGTTCCGATATTATTTCTAAAAGTTTTTTAACCAAATGTTTTCGGGAAAATAAAGTTTACAGTAAAACTAAATTTATAAAAATAGTTTCATGCTAATTACATTCATCATCAGTCATTGAAAATACCGTACTAGCTTGTAGGCAGCTAGAGCATGCATTTAACTATAGCGATAAAACTTAACATATGGATACATATTTAAAAGGAAAAAAATTACAGAAAAAGTTTTTTTTATAGAATCTTATCAAAATGTTAAAATCAGGAAATTCAGGATATCTCTAGCTAAACATTATTTAATTATTAATNTATATCCATCCTAGCGAGGGGGAAATTATGTATATATGAGGCCGGTGGGGGGGGGAATATATACCTCCTTCTTGAATACATATCCATCCTAGCGAGGAGGAAATGTATTCCCCTCCCCACTAGTTGCTCATACAGTGATTTATTTTATAAACAAAACTTTTTCTGACTTTATGTATTTTTTAATATTTATAGGTTTTATATTTCAGTTTACCTGTCTACATTTCTACCTGTCTACCTGTCTACCTTTCTACCTGTCTACCTGTCTACCTGTCTACCTGTCTATTGTCTACCTGTCTACCTAAACTGTCTACCTGTCTACCTATTGTCTACTTGTCTACTTGTCTACTTGTCTACTTGTCTATTTGTCTACCTGTCTACCTGTCTACCTGTCTATCTGCCTATGTGTTTGTGTTTAAAATTGTATAAATGTATAAATTTGAGTTTTGAAAAAGTTAAAATAAATCAGTATTTTGTTTATTTTGAGAAGTTCCCCAAGACGAGCTATCTTTATTACTTTTCGTGTGTTCACAAAAATAAGAAAAACAAAACATAAACTAGCAAAGCTAACAGAAGTTAAATAGTGGTTCAACAAATTTTTGTTTTTGTTTTGTTTTACTTCAATACGTGTCATGGAAAGTTTTATATTCAAATTAATTTTCCAAATATTTAGAATAGCCTTTTTTTGATTCAATATTTCTTACTTTTGTTTTATAAAAACATTGTTATAACATTGTTATCTAAGATTACTGGGAATAACTTAATGCGATGCCTGGAGCTAAAAAATCCGTGGTTACAGGAATGCCTGGAAAGTGAGAAACAATCTTTCAGCTTTATAACTCATAGTAGAGAACAAGCTTTCAAATACTAAATGTCAATTTATAATACGAAATATGTACTTTGAAGAATTTCATGTTTTTCTTCAAAATTCTGAATTGGGTGGAGTGAGCATGTGTCTAAAAAAGATTCCACTGTTTGAAAAAATTGTTCTATTGATCCAACTTGAACAAAAAACATTCTAGAATTTAAAATTAAAAATTATAGATTTTCACATCATTTAATATTCCAATTGTTTTCACATTCTACTAGAATTATTTAACTAAATTAATTTCTCATATAAATTTTTTTCTTGACGAACAGAGGAAAAATCAGAGATGATTTTATATATTTATACAATTCTTATTAAAAAAAGAATGCACAAGACAGTAATTTCATTTTTTAGCTACTATTATAGTGTTTTTGTTCATGCGCTCGTTCACTGCACGATTGCTGTATTTAATGTGTATTGGATAATTTTAAATCTTACAGTCGTCTTCATTTTCCAAATGTTATGAGTCTGTCTGTATAAAAGAAAAAATGCCTCCCCCACTACAAAACTTTGGCAGTTCTCTGGCTCGAGAAAGGATTGAAGAAAGAGCAGAACAGGTTGGGAAGATAGAAACTAACACCGAGTGAAAGTACAATGTCGTTGTAGTTTTTAAAGAGGGCCATGCCCAATTCACAATGGTACCCTTTGGACATTATCTGATCAATAATGTGAAAGATATCATCGTTTTTCTATTGAAAAGTGTTTGGCTGTAACAACTGTAACGTAAATCCGCACTTTTACATAGAAAGTACAATTGACAATAATTAATTACATTAGAGAAAAACAAGGATTATATTATTTATTTTCGGTCAGACAAAGGCCCCATGGGTACCGTACCGTACCTTACCGTACCGTACACCTTACCTTACTGTACCGTACATGTACCTTTTCAATCGGATATGCCACGTCACTCTAATCATTAAGGTCACTTGCTCTGACGTATTTAGCATATTTTTATTTAGGAAGACACAAATCTAAAAAAGATCTAATATCTACATAATACAACAAGACATTCGTATATATGTTCCCTATAGCCGGCCAAACGACTGCACCGAATAGGAAAAACTTTTTTGTGGACAATCCATGGGTAGCCAAGGGGTGATGTGGGCTAAACAAATTCAAATTTTAAAAAAAATCAAATTTTTATTTTTTCAAATCTTTAATTTTTTTTTCACGGGCCACGCCGGGCCCTTTAACTAGTACACGTAAATTTTTTATTTTTGAAAATTTGAGAAAATGAATATCTTATTATATTATATTAAAGTACTAGCTCAGGAACTCAGCTTTTTTTTTGGAAACTGAATTTTCTCCATAAAAGTCAACTCCTGCACATCAAATTTATGATCTGAAATCCAAACAAACAAACAGAGATTACTACTTTATAGTTTGTATATATAGATAATATCAAACTTGTTCTAGGACAGATTAGAAAAGATGAATACAAAACAAAAAGCAGGAACTCCACTGGTAAAATAAAATAAATAAAAAAATGTTTTTAAAAAAATTTCTGTTTAAATTTTTTTTTCCAGAGAGATATAAAGTTACAGCATAGAGTTCTACACTGGATGATTGGTTTACTAGGGGAGAAACCAAAGGTAAAGACGTTAGGAATTAAATGTTAGCTGAATTTATTGATTTTAAAGAACCTGATTACTCGCCACAAACTCTGATAATCTTGATATCTTTGCGACCTGATCGGCGTTTCAGACTTTGACTTTTATCTACAGTGAAACCCTTAATAACGAATACATCGGAAGAATTTATCAAATGTCGTCTTGACAATTTTTTAATGAGTTTTATATTATATTACGTAAATTTCAGTATTTGTGAAAATAAATAAATAGTCATGAATATGCGGGAACAGTTTTAAAGAGTTCCATATAATCATTTAATAAAAAAAGTAAATATCTGCAACATTCCATTATCAGAAAGTGAAGAATACGACATTTGATTAATTCTTTCGATGTATTCGTTATTAAGGGTTTCACTGTAGCAGAACTTTGAATTAAGTCTAAGACTTCCTAAACAATTCTAAAACAGATTCAAAAAGCTTGTTCTAACCTTTCTCTCAATAAAGCGACTGCGGACGGACGAAATTTAAAAAAAAACCTTCTTTCGAACACAGGGACACATGTGGTACAGTTTACAGCGTCGTTTACTTTTACCTTTTTCCCTTTTAAAGCAAAGATCTAAAAATATATCCTTCTTTTTTTCTCTGAAATTTGATGATTTCCAATTAAGGTTTCTCTATTAACTTGACTTACGGATCTATGCAGCAAAGACAAAGAAACAGATTTAAAACATTTGCAGATATTGTTTATGCGGATAATCAGGCATGTCGCACTTTAATTGAAGGGTTTCCTTAAATTCTATCCACAGTTCCTTTGGTTTCGACATCATTTTTGAAATATAATTAGCATGGTTCATAGGAGAAAATAAGTAGAACCCTTAATCAACAAAATAATTATGAATATATTTGTGTCGATTTCAGAACAACAACAAAATATTGAAAAAAAGGTTTAGTCACTTTTTTTTCAGGGTAAAGTTGATTACGATAACTGGATACAAGACCCAGCCCTGTTAGGACAATTATTTCAACATTTAAAAGTTTAAAGATCTACAATTTCACACGCCTCTACATTTATTAAAAACTATTGTTATGTTGTTTAAATGTGTTTTTCATGTATATATGTTTCAGTGGAAGGTTGTGAATTATTTTCATATCGATGTCAAACACCTAATTAAATTGTTTTACTCTAACGCGGAATTGAAACTGTTTCAAGGAAAATGTCAAATCCTTGCAAGCACTCGCAAGCAATTATACAGTAGCAAATTAGAAGCAATATTTATTAAAGAAAAAATCTAAATTCATTCAGTAATTAACGAATGAAAAAACGCAGATAATTTAGAAAGATTAGTTTTTCCCTTTTTTCCAAAACAAGGATCAATTTTTTCTCTCATTCCGTTTGAAGAACTTTTGTATTCTTAAGATCAAATAATTCTTGTTTACAGTTCGTGTCCTGCAGACTTGTATGTATAATTCAGTGCCAATGGATATGATAGAGGTAAAATTATAAAGGACAATAGGCTTTTGGGGATCTACGATCTACGATCTACGATCCATTGATAAAGTAACTCGTCCTTAAGTCACAACGGAACCAGCTGAAATGCTTTGTTTGATTAATTATGAATTAAATATCTTTGCTTTTATAAATCTATTTATTTTCATTTGTAGATTGTCTGCAAAAGTGACTTGCGAATCTCTTGTTACAGAGACAATGGAGAAATTATCAGACTTTACAAGCCTTTACAAGGGAGTGTTCGCGAAAAATGGAAGGGGGGGTAGAGGCTTACGGCGAAAAATAAGCGCTTTTAATCGCTACGAATCTTACTGTTATCTGTTGCATCTATAAGGAGAAAATTGTTTAAAACGACTTATACTGAAAAATGTAGCGTCCATACAAATTCAGAAAGTTGCAACATACAACTAGTATCGTAAAGTAATCAATTCAATTTCAACAAATCATTCAGATATTACAACCTAAAGTTTTCGATTATTTTTCGACGCATTCGTACATAGTTAATATTTTATAATATTTGTTGTTTGTTTAATATACAATGCACTAAAAACAATTTGTTTCCGTTAGGTGTCTCTGCCGTGTGTAATCATTCAAAGCATGGAGAGCAGAAACATCTAGCTAGGGGTCAAATATTTCGGCGTTTTAAGTGCATTGTATACAAAACTAATAACACATTTTATGAAATATTAACTAATTACAAATGTTTCGAAAAATAATCGATGACTATGAATGATATGTTTAAAATTAAATTGATTTTTTTTCCGATCCAAGTCTGATTAATTTGTATGGATGCTATATAAGGAGAAAGTAGTTTATTTAATTGATATTTTATAATATTTTTTATTTTTTTCCTGTTTTGAGGATTTTGATATTTTCCAGGAATTTTCGAAAATCCAGCGCCGGCGAATTATTAACTTAAAAAACACAAAATCAAAATATGAAATATCATATTATATACGCATGCGTCGAAAAATAATGGATGACTATTGTTTGTAATATCTGAATGATTTGCTTGGAATCAAATTGATTATTTTCCGATCTGAGTTGAATGTTGCAACTTTCCGAATGGACGCTACGTTCTTCGGTATGAGTTGTTTTTAACAATTTTCTCCTTATAGACGCAACAGATAGAAGTAAGATTTGTAACACTCCATTTAAAATGACACATTATTGATCTATTTTATGGGTTCAAGGGTACAGTTGTGAATTGGCATGCCTCTCTTTAAATATAATTATTACATCCATATTACATGATCAAAACTCCCACCAATGGCAGTGCAGTATTATTGTCATGTGTCTTTGTCTGTATCACATGACCAGTATACTGCACTGCCATCGGTGGGAGTTCTGGTCACATGATACAAGCGTATACATAATATTATCAATTATATCTATTAAAAATGAAAAATAATTAATTCAAATAATAATAGGAGCAAACCTAAGTTACTTAGGCCCCTCTGGGATATCGTCGATTTCAGATTGATTGCGTATTTGCTGAATATGATCTGTTTAAACCTACTATTTTGGTACAAAAATCTATATATAAAAATGTTGTATAAGATTAACACTGTTTTATATCAATTTCTCGAGACAGGAACATCAGATAGAACTTTTATGGGTCTTGATCAACTCCTAAAATGCTTAGGTTTCATCCTATACCCCTTTCATTTTTTCTTTACAGTCACTTTAATTTATGGGTCATATGAAGTCTCACACAAAATTTGTACCGAACAGGCTCTGGTTTAAGACTTTGATTAATATCAAAAAGTATGAATTTTTTAGTTGATGATCCCCCCCCCTCCTCCTCCCCCCTTTAAATAGCTGAGGCCGAGAGACATTTTTAACCTTTGGAGATAAGAGCCATCAAATATTTTAGTTGTTTTGAAAAATATGTTTTTTCTATTAAGAAAGTACGCCAGAGCTGGGAACATTTGTGTTTGATACTCAAATTTCCGATTGATTGATATCGATATCCACCGAGGGCACTTTTAATTTGAGGATCTATAAAGAACTATACCTTTCCAAATCGTCATTTTAGTTATTCCTCCCTTGATCAAAGGCCCCTTTAACCCCTGACTGGGTACATTACCATGCGGGATAAACAAATTTTAAGAAAAGCTGGAAGCGCCCTCAATTTGCATTGTTTGTTCTAGGGTCCAGTATCTAAAGTAGAGAAGAGAGAGGATAAGCTTGAACTATTTTTAAACTACTCAAGACGGTTTGGAGTACCTGAGGTATTTTAACAATAACAAACTTTTGAAAAACACAAAGTACAATTATTTAAGACCATACGGATATAAAAAATGATTTTAAAATCTTTTTTTTTAAGAAGTATCTTTTTGATCCTGAAATTGATCTGACCTTGAAGCAAAATATTCCAAAGGTGACAAGATGTCTCGCCTCCCTCGCCAAACTGGTAAATTAATTAATAACAGACAAGATACCTTTCCTCCCTCGCTAAACTGGCAAATTAATAAATAACAGACAAGACACCTTTCCTCCCTCGCCAAGCTGGTAATTTAATAAATAACAGACAAGATACCTTTCCTCCCTCGCTAAACTGGTAAATTAATTAATAACAGACAAGATACCTTCCTTACCTCGATAAACCGGTAGTTTAATAAAAAAACATATATGATGTCTTCCCTCCATCGCTAGCCTGACAATTTATTAAAAAACAGACAAGATGTCTTCCCTTCCTTCGTTAAACGGGTAGTTTAATAAACTAGGCTTTTAGGGCGCTTCGCACCCATCTTCTATTTCAATTGTGAACATTTTCTCTTTGTATACATTGTAAAACTAAAACAAAACACAAATTTCGCGGGTTGTATAAAAAAGAAAAATCCTGAAATGTTAAAAATTTTCAAAAATCGAATTTTCTTAGGGTCACATTTTAAAAAATTCGATCATCCCTGGGGTCATGTGAGGCACCACAAAAAATTTGGGCGCGACTGGTTCAGCCGTTTTGACGTTTATTGGATACAAACGGACAAACAAAATTTAGAAATGTAATCAAATCTTTAAAGAGACTTTATCTAAAATAAAATCCATTTAAGGATTTATAAAACTCTCGGTTCACTACGGTATCTTTAAATATTTCTGTTATAAAAATGTGGACGATATCGTTTCGAAAAAAGGTAAATTTTATCCTGAAAAGCGATAATTGCGACAATTGCTCTCATAAATCACTTTTGCAAAAATCTGATGACTTTCAATATATTTAATTACAAAATACAGGGTTACCCACAAAGAATGAGACTGAAAAGACGACTTGAAACTCTTCAATTAAGAAAAAAAGTTTACAGTTGCAGGTAGATATGGGCACGTTCGATTTTTTTCATTTCGTTCGTTCATCGTTTGTGAACAACCCATTTCGTTCTTTTCATTTTAACCGTTTAACAAATGTATTTCGTTCGTTTCCAACATTATTTTCATTTTCCATCTATTTCGTTGGTTTTCTGACTGAACGATGGTTCAGTCAGAAAACTGATCGTTTTTCAAAAAATTGTTAGAAAAATCTTTTTTTAAAAGGTTTATTCCAAAAATCGTTGTTTCATTTAAAAAACGATTGTTTTTTTCCAAATCTGTTGGAAAATTCTTTATTTAGTAAAAAAAACTATCGTTTTTTTCAGGTTTGTTTGAACGATTATAAATCTTTCGTTTTATTTTTTTTTTCGTTTTTAAACAATAATAATTTTTTCATTTCTCTGAACGATCTATTTCGTTTGTCAATCGTTAGTTTCCACGAAAATTTTCGTTTATTCTCCATGATCGTTGAAAAAAACGATGCCCATCTCTAGTGGCAGGTAATCATGAATCTAAGAAATAGATTCAGCACTGTCGTCTTAGAAGTCTCAACATTTGCGGGTTACTCTGAATCTAAATATTTATAGTGTTTGCGCAGGTTCAAAGGGTTCTGACGTGAATAGCGCATGCGGTTCTTTACATCAAGGGCCATGTAAAATTACGTTGACAGTCTCTTTAAAGAAAGCTATTTCAGGCCAGATTTGAAGAATTTGAAGATGTTAACATAGAAGAGGAAGAGAGTGAAGGAGAAGATGACGATGAAAGGATAGAACAAGAGAAAAGAGAAGGAGACAAGAGAACTGCTGATTTTGAAATTGTGAAAAGTAATAAATATAATATAACTTAATAAATAATAATATGCCCAAAAGTGAAACTTGGCTTTTTAAAATAAGTATTATATTACAAAATGTTTTTTTACTCACTTCTAGTAAGAGCTAGACAGTTTGCAGTTAAAGTGTATTTGATGTTGTTACAAAGCAAATAAATCAATTAGTATCTTTAATTTTACAAGTGTTAGTAAAAATATTTTCTTTCCAAATTAATTCATTTATTTTGAAATCACAGACTTTAAAAAACTTTAATTTCGAATAAAAGTCGACATAACGTCTTAGCATTAACAGGGTGTTAAAACTTTATCAACAGCTGAAATTATGGGATATCTACCACCTCCACATCTGTTATTGAAATCATCTGAAGGTAAGTCCCAGAACATTGCTCCACCTAAATCATTATCCAGGATATACTGAGCCTTGAGTCCTGCTATTGCTGGATCATCATATCCAACCCATTGGTTTCCATTGTATGCATATGGTCCACGTGACCCAGTTAGATCATTGACAACTGTCCAACCATTCTTCAGGTTTAGACATATCTCCTGGTAGCTAAGGAATCCTGCCTGCTGAGTGATACTACCCTGAGAACCTGCTCCGGATCCACTTGATCCAATACTGGTAGATGAACCACTCAAGGTCCATGATTGACCATAAGTTGGGATTCCAACAACCAATTTGCTTTTTGGAGCTCCTTTACTCAACCAGTAGTTAACACTAAAATAACAGATTTTAATTTAAACATTATGTTTTTTCAAGTAATCAAAACTTACGCAAAGTCCACTGATAGCTCATCAGATGAAGAGGTAGAGTAAAGTGGAGCATGATGATTAACAGTACTCTCCCAGGATCCATGCATGTCATAGGTCATCAAATGGATTGCATCAAGATACTTTGATAATTCAGGAACATCATAACCAGCATCTATCTTGCTCTTTCCAGCAGCCACTGCTGCTGTCAATTCCCATCCATAAGGTTTAAAAGCAGTTTTTAGCTCTTTTACCCATGCAGCAAAAGTAGATTTTTCAGATGCAGACTGCTCAAATGCAGGGTATTCATAATCCAAATCAAGACCATCAAATTTATACTTGGCAATAAATTCCACCGCTTTAGTCACAAAGTTTGCTCTTAAAGCAGCAGAGGCAAGAAGAGTGGCATATTTGTTAGTCCTTGAGTCATTCCATCCTCCAAGGGCAATCAAAAACTTCTTATTTGGATACTGAGCACGGAGTCCGACAAACTTTTCGTAATTTTTAAGATCAATGTCTAGCCATGAGTCAAAAACATTCATGGTATAAGTACTTCCATCCAGGGTTGCAAATGCATAAACAATATGTGTGCATAGGCTTACATCAATATCTTCAACTTTGTAGCTGCCAAGACCTGTAAAATAGAAAAAAATGTTTGGTTCTTGTTAACATTTTCAGAAACTCTTAACCCTATTCAAAATTTGCAATTTTTTTCTGAAAACATATCGAATGTTATAGATTTTTGTCACAATAAGAAAATATGGGGGGAGGGGGGGGGGGGCCATTTCTTTTTTTGTGTAAACCAGAAATCAGTCGGAATAGAGTTAAAAATTTCATCAACTTTTTATCTTTATAAGTAAAAACCCAATACTTATAAAATAAAGCTAATTATTTAATTACCTGGTCTGTAATGTGCCCAGTTGGGATAGTAGCAAACCACTTTCTTTGGCGAGCAGTTTCCGCTTCCAGTAGACGTAGTTGATGATACCCCTGGGGAAGTTGTAGCTGGAGTTATTACTGAAGTGATTGAAGATGTGACCGGTGATTGTGTTGTAGATGGTTGAGATCCTCCAGTTCCCTGGCAAAGCTCATTCTAAAAAATTTAGATTTTTAAAGTTCATTTTTTCTTCTCAAAATCTTATATAGAATTACATTATTAAGCTTGATCGAAGTAAATGAAGGATTCTTGGACCCTGAGAAACTGATCTGCAGACCAAGAGATAGAACTGATCCAGCTTTGGATCCTGAAAACCAGGATTTAGATGTAACCGTGAAGCTGGTTCCAGAAGATGGGGTCACATCTGCATCCCAAAACTAAAAAAATATGATTGTTTTTTTTGTTCTTATATAATAATTTCGGCGTAGTTAGGATAAAACTGAAATATAGAAAATTCTGACCTGTATATTGGAGATTGGAACATCAGATGTAATCAGTATAGAAAATGAAGATATTGAAGTTGTGACTGGAAGATTAAGAGTTGCTCCTAGGTTCCCTGTCCAACTGCTAGATACAGCTAACATACTGTTACAACTTCCAGCTCCTCCAGCTGTTGATGCGGCTGTCGTTGTTGTTGTTGTTGTTGCAGGTTTTGCTGTAGTTTGTGTTGCAGTTGTAGTGGAAGGATTTGTAGAGGGGGCTGCAGTAGCTGCTGTAATAGTAAAAAGCTAATAATTCACTTCTAAATGTCAAAGCCTAGTTAATAAAACGTTTCTTTAAGTTTAGAATTAAAATATCTTATGACCAAAGAACACATTTTTAAAGGGACTGTAAGCGCAAAGATTGCAATGCCTGATTTATAATGGTACGCTTGAAACCTTAATCTGATCAAAAATGTGTAAGATAAATATCATAGATTTTCTGTCTCGAAAAGTGCTTAATCCTGATAATTTCTCCAGTCTTTCATTTAAGCAAAAAATGTGGTGGTCAGTTCTGCGGAGAAACCACAAATCAAAATAAACTGTTTTCAAAAAAATTTTCAAAAACAAACAGCATGGATATCTAATTCATACTTGATCCGACAAAGCTTTTTAGGTTACAGTTGTTAATCCAGCATGCCATGCCATTTTCGCATGAAGGGTCACTTGAAGATATACTTACAGTCCCTTTTCGTAAAGAATCTGTGTTTCTCACTCTACTGTCTCCATTTTCAACTTCACTATAACCTTCAAATATTATCTAAAAAAGGAAGGAGATCCTATGCCCCGACCAATCTAATCTAGAAGGGCAATATATTGTGTAAACTAGTTAGTAACGGTCAGTGTTCACTCTAACCCCTGATCCATCACCCTTAGGCCGTTCCTTCTATAAACTACATTGGTCGACAAATTGACGTCTCCTATATTGGTCGTCAAATGTACTGAGAAATATCTACACTATCAGATAAGAATTTAGTATGAGACAACTTGGGGCCAACATATCGTCCCCCAAAGTACGTGAACTACACGACCACTATATATGGAGAAAACGGGCTCTGCAATCAAATATCATACATGGTGCCCCACGAAATATGACCGTTGGTGAAAAGTTTAAATGTCTTCTTCCATAATTTGTTAAATTGTTTGATACCAAAGAGAATGATAATAAATATTATGTGGCAGTCATATCATAGTAAAATGGATTTCAAAGTAAATTATATTTGAGTAAATGATTTGTTTAACGAAATAAACTGCATTAAGTATTTAATATCTAAAACAGTATATGTAAGACGACATTCAAAACCATTCATCAACTGTCATGTTTCATGGGACACCCTGTACAAAATTTTGAGGAATTTTTTCACCTGAATTGCAAACAACATTTACTGCCCAATTACAATTCTTGATAGAGTCATCCCACAGGAGTCCAGCTGCACATGATTCACTAGTAGCTACGCCATAGAAGCATTTATAGAACTTCTGGCAATCGGATGGGTCAGCAAAGTTACCCGCAACACCTGGGGGGCAAACAAACACACCAGCTGGAGCCTTTGTTGTAGAAGGCTTGGATGTGGATGTAGTAGTTGGTGAAGGTGATGTAGGTCCTGAAGAGCAGTTACAGATATTTTCAACAAAAACTAAGAAATGCTAGAACAATCCCTTTATAAATTACCTGAATTACAAGAGACAAGAGCCGCCCAGTTGCAGAGCTTGAGGGAATCATCCCAAAGGGTTCCAGCTGGACATGATTCCTGGGTAGAGATGGACATTGATGTTTCATATTTTGCTTTTCACCTGACAACAAATTTAAATTCTATACTTTTTGCAAATGAGCTTATGATGAGTTAATGAAATCTTTACAATATTAGAGGAACTTGACACATAAAAATGAAAACTATAAACATGCAGGGGCGGAATTTAACAAATTTAAGCCACAGCTTAAATTCAAGTTGTGGCTGAAATATGGCTGGTTCCACTTAAAATCGTATTCAATGTTTCAAGATTTAAAGCAGCGCTCAATTGAAACCATTTTTTGGGGGATTTGAGACGCGGCTCAAATCCATATACAATTTTAGGTTGGATACAGTTTCTAAACTACAGGGGTGTGCTAAAAACCTGTAGTTGTAGGAAGCTAGTACCTTCATTTTGGAGAAAATTTTAGACATTTTTTGATGGTGCAAACAAGAGCCTTCAATAATTTCTGTAGTTAATTTAATTTAAATTTGAAATTTTTTCTCAATTTGTGATTTGGGGTTTTGAAAGAGTAAATGGTCCTCGATCCTAAGTTTTAAAAAAACTTGATTCTTTTACGACTTGTGACTACGATCGCAAGAAGTCGTTGAACTGTGTAGATGCGGTTCAACTACAAATCCTTACTTTTAATTTTGAATCGGTTATTTAGGATTTGATCCTGTAAACACAGTAAGTAGTTGAACCGACGGTGGAAAGTTCAACGACTTTTCTCCAATTGATTAAATCAGGTCCAAGAAAAACTATGCCTGTCTCTATTCCTGAAAAGCTGTTCCGTAGAAGCATTTATAGAACTTCTGACAGTTAGAAGGATCAGCAAAGTTTCCAGCAACACCTGCTGGGCAACTAAATCCTGAGACTAAGCAAAAAATACATATTTTTAAAGGTAAAATTTAACCTGTAAACATTATTACGGAACTGATTTCTTGCCTCAAACTCCAATTCTTATTTTTTTTCATAGCTTTACACTATCAGGGACAATATCGTAACGAATTTGAGCTAGGTTGGTGAACTACCTAATATCGGTTAAAATTTAAATCATTTATACAAAGTTTAAGGTTCAAAAGGATTTGAATCGGTGATTCAAGATTTCAACCGATGGTGCCAGTTCTAGGTAGCTCAGCGAACTCCCCAGCAATGTATTAAATTTGGTCCCTGGTTGCAATGATATGCGGATCAAAGAGGATCGAAGCAATCAATTTCTTATTTCGAAAGGATATAATCAAAAAAGTGCAATTAAAATATCAAATCTAAGTGATTGCTGTAAATATGTGATGAAAATTCCAGGGTTACATGAAAACCACTGTAATTAAGAATTAACATGTGAATGTTTAAAGTTTGATGGCATTGCGCATAAAATAATTCGTTTAGTACTTTGCCTTTACAAGTGTTTAATTATTCATGCAATAGAAATATATATTTGATATGATACATTTAAGTATAATGAATGTTAAGATTTTAATGATATAATTAGATGAAATGAAAATATTTCATGATTTATAATGCATATTTGTAATTAAAAATGAATGCGAGTGCAGTAAACAATATTGAGTTTATCTGAAATCTTAAAAATGAAAAATTAAAGGAGATTCCACCATTTCTTGAATACTTCTGAAAATAAAGATCTTTATTTTATTATTTTGCTTTTTTGAATTGTTAAAAAGTTGAATCCATCCAACTGTGGAAGCCGTAATTAAAGCAATATTTAATGTACTTGATGCTTCTATAAAACAGAAAACTTTACCAGGTATATTATATATATACCTTAAAAATAAACTTAAATGTGTTTCAACCGGAATTTCAGTTTTTTTCGGAATTTTTTTACATTTCCTTTATGGAAAATATTATGGAATTCCGAATTCATTTCAGGGCCATTTTTTCTCTTCTAACCGGAATTTCCGGAACCCTGTTCCGGAATAATGTTCCGTTTTTTCCGGTTTCGATTTTGTTTGAAATTTTCTTTAAATTCCGGCTTTTCCGGATCTTTCTAAAATGGATTTCCCCCCCGGAATAATGGAAACTCTAAGTTTCAGTGCACTCCATCAATTGCAATGTTCCATGATCATAACTAGGGTCTTCCAGAATTTTATGGGTTCCACTGTATTAGTTCCTGTATTAGTTCCTGTATTAGTTCCTGTATTAGTTCCTGTATTAGTTCCTGTATTAGTCTGTATTAGTTTCTGTATTAGTTCCTGTATTAGTTCCTGTATTAGTTCCTGCATTAGTTCGTTCCTGTATTAGTTCCTGTATTGATTCCTGTATTAGTTCCTGTATTAGTTCCTGTATTAGTTCCTGTATTAGTTCCTGTATTAGTTCCAGGTTCCTGTATTAGTTCCTGGTTCCTGTATTAGTTCCTGTATTAGTTCCGGAATTAGTTCCTGTATTAGTTCCTGTATTAGTTCATGTATTAGTTCCTTTATTAGTTCCTGTATTAGTTCCTGTATTAGTTCCAGGTTCCTGTATTAGTTCCTGTATTAGTTCCTGTATTAGTTCCTGTATGAGTTCATGTATTAGTTCCAGTATTAGTACCTGTATTAGTTCCTGTATTAGTTTTCAAACTTATGCGTGATAACAATTACAATTTCGTGAATTATTTGTATTAGCAATATTATGGCCCGGGTAATGTTATTTCGACAGAAAATTAAAATAGATTAATTGTGATATTTTGGAACGTGGAAGTGCAAATGATAATACTAAATAGATAAAAAAAAACACAATTTTCTAGCCAACGTAAAACTAAATCCCGAAATTAAATAATCATAAAAAACAAAAATTTCCTAAAAAGGCTGAAAATAAATAAAAGTAATAAAAATTTTGTTAACTTAGTGTTAAGGTATTGCCCATTTATATAAGCATGTTCAATTCAAACCGGTCACTTATAGCCTTGTTTGATTAGGAATCTATTAGATATCCATGTTTTTTTACTTTGAAGTATGATTATTTTCAATTGTCATTTCTCAATGAAAGAGGCGGATTTCTTGCTTCGGAAACAATTGAGTATTCTCTTCAGAATTAAATACGTTAGTGATCAGGTAAGGTTTGAAGGGTTTGAAGGGGATCGAACATGCTCCTCTTTTTTTTTAAATGGTGTGTCACTTAAAAAAACAATGACAGTCCCTTTAAAATACAAAAATCCACAATATTACTTCATCTACCTTCTGTTGTACATATTGTAACAAACAGATTTAATCCGAAAAATAGTTTAAGCTTCATCGTTACCGAGTTCAGCAACGACTGGATTTTTTTCAAATTGTGTGAAAAGAAAATAACATATGTTTAGGTATTATTAATAGTAATGTTGTCCGTATGATAATAAACATGGATTTAAAACAGGGAGAGTTTAAAATCTATATTATCTAGAAAAAATTTTTATTCGTAGGCTTTCAGGACGCTTCGCGCCTATCTTTGAGCTTTGAGCTTATTTGTCGCTCATTTATCGATATTTTTCGTGGATTTTGAAAAATTGAAATTTTGTTGAAGGCGTTTTTACCTGAGAATGTGTGAAGTCCCACAAAAAATTTGAGCCCGATCAGTTCATCTGTTTTGACGTTTAGAATAAATATTGAATTTAGATAATTTTTGAAAAGTTTTGAAATTTATATACTTTTTTCACCCCTCTTCAACCACTAACGCCTGTTCAATGTTTTTTTAAAATGTGACGGACATATATATAGTGATGCTAGGTTGTCAAGCTGAATTTTGATGACTACTGAGGATTGGGCTCACTCATTTTCCTCCGTTAACGTTTGTAAAATGTGTTTTTCCTCAAATGTTACAGACACTGTTAACAGGAATGATCTCGAAATTTGAAGTGACCCATTTTATACAAAGATGGTATTGCATCAAAAAGCCTTCGTTGATCAAAAATGTGTTACAATTTTGAAAACTCATTCTTTTTAATTTTGACTTCTGAAATGTTAGTATTTTTACTGTAAGAAAGAATATAGGAATAATTAGAATTAAATTCTGTAAACTTTACAAAAACAAGGATATCTTCTTCAGAATTGATCAGATAAAGTTAAATGGGGCATTGTCAGCTTTGCATGAAGATTGAAGGATCACTTCCTTTTAATATCTAACTACCTAAACCATTTCAACCTCTACGAACATTAAGTTAAAAAAAACATAAGGGATTGCTCACCGAAATTTAAAAATTTCTCGGCTTCTGATTAGCTGTTCGGGTTTATTCAAACGCCCTAATGATTAGTTGAATTTTATACAGTTTTCTGGATATACAAACAATGTTTAAATTACTACGACAGTGTACTGTTGTACATTTGGTACAGGGTGTCCCAATAAACATGGAATTCAGTGACGAATTCGATATCGTCTTTTTAAATAATTCTTTGATTTAGTATAGTGATACCTACTGAGAAAGCTGTAATCTGTAAGAGTTTTTTTTCTGCTATGTTCACATTTTGTTTGTTTATGTTTTAACTGAATGCAGTTGTACTTAGTAAAACAAGGAAATAGCAGTTACACAGAATACAAACAGAGTAAACTTGACCGTCTTCACTGTTCATCTTGCGGAGACATTACAGACACATCTTTACTTTACCCTTTCTATAAAATAACTTCTAGCAATCATAATAATATTATGGCTTTTGAAATCAGATATTACAATGCTAATTCATAACAAAGACGATATCAAATTCGTCACTAAATTCCCATGTTTTTTGGAACACCCTGTACATGCTTCTCGTTTTTAAACTGCCAGTCCCGTTAATTCTATAGCTAAAATCTAGAAAACTATAATAATAAAAAAAAATCCGAACCCCTCAAGCTAGGAAGCTTTTGTTGTATTCCCTGTTTTCCTAATGCCATGATGAGGAGAAAAAAAGCTGCCACTTGTGCAGTACAAAACATAAACGATTTAAATTATGAATATATAATATGAATTAAAAACATGATATGAATTGAATATATAATATGAATTAAAAACATGATATGAATTGAATATATAATATGAATTAAAAACATTATATGAATTGAATATATAATATGAATTAAAAACATGATATGAATTGAATATATAATATGAATTAAAAACATGATTTGAAATGAATATATAATATGAATTAAAAACATGATATGAATTGAATATATAATATGAATTAAAAACATGATATGTATTGAATATATAATATAAATTGAATATATAATATGAATTAAAAACATAATATGAATTAAAAACATGATATGAATTAAAAACATAATATGAATTAAATATTTAAAATGAAATGAATATATAATATGAATTAAAAAAATAATATGAATTAAATATATCATAGGAAAAAGATTGCTATTATAAATTAACCCAATTTGAAAATATGCCGTTTTTAACTTTAATGTAATTTATCACACAATCTAATGATTATAAACTAATCTTTCACACTTGCCACAATATATAATATTATATTATATCCTTCTAACTCAACCCCCCCCCCCTTCACCCCATACCGATTCACAATCCCATGGTGTCTCCCCTATCAGTAGGTAAAAATTTAAACTGATAAATTTCATGCATGTTCTTTTTTCTTTGAATAATTCTGTTATATTTGATACTAGCTGAAAAAAGAAAAATTTGTGAAAAAAAATATTTGAAAAAAATACGAATCTTTTTAAGCCTATATCACAAAAAATTTCAGCCCAATCGGTCCAGCCGTTTGGCCGGCCATAGCCAACATACATATATATATATACGAAAGTCTTGTTTTATTATATAGATCGTTTTATTTTCGCACTGATTACACGCACGTCTGCCCATTTAGTAAAAGTAAATTCAACCTATATGAAGCATAAAGTCTGACCGCGTCAACCTTGTTGCACCAGCTAGTCCTGTCCATAGAGCTAGGTACAGTACAAACTGGGACCGGAAAAGTTGACCCGGCTCGGAAATTCAAATGTACTACGGCTGCCCGTGATTATAGGAGATGATAAAATGCTGAAATATATATTTACAGAAAAGCGGTCTCCATCTTTTATTTCTGATCTTGTTTGTTCATATTGCTCTATTTCTGATCTGGTTTGTTCATATTGCTCTATTTCTGATCTGGTTTGTTCATATTGCTCTATTTCTGATCTGGTTTGTTCATATTGCTCTATTTATGATCTGGTTTCTTCATATTGCTCTATTTATGATCTGGTTTCTTCATATTGCTCTATTTCTGATCTGGTTTGTTCATATTGCTTTAAATGTTCCCTACGCTCTGTTTAAAAGCTGAAAGGCTCAGCTTCTATGTGACATTGAATGTACGTAAGCAAAAAAAGATGCAATAAAAGTTTATACTGCAGGTTTTACCATTTAATAAAAGTTAAAAACAAAATTTTTCATGAATTGTATATGGCGCATACAAAACATTTCATAAAAACATATTTCCTATTGTTTGAAAACAATACTTTGTAAAATATTTGTTCAGCTGCTATCGTCATACAAATATTTAATGTTAAATATAATATTAATTTGTGAATTAGAACGGATATTCCCTGTTATTCAATTGGAAAACTGTTAAGCATAAATAGGAGAACTTTTTTATCCCTAATTTTCCTATTTGAGTTTAAGTGGAATAAAATTATATTTTCAATACATCCAATAATAAATTTGATTTTGTTGAGTGTACAGTGAGAATCACGTATATCCAAGCTGACGAGGACTTGTTCAACAAACATTCTATAAATTTCTAACAATTAACCGAAGTTAGCATATCTCATACTTGTGCGTAAAGTCCAAACTAGACGTGGTACGAGGTCACAAAGTATTACCAGTATGAAGCATAAATTTTACCCTTTACTTCCATCTAGTTTACTCTTCAGCAAAATCACTTTAATTAACATGCATCGTTATCTCTAAGTTTTGATTTTCGATCAAATACTTGAAAGATAAGTGCAAAGCGACAGCGCAAATATGATCTACCAGATCTGAACACTTCGATGTCGGTATCATGTAGTAAATACTAAATCTAATTCTTTCTTTCCAATGTAAAATGTAGACATGTGTTAAAATGTCCCCGATGTGGAATGTAGACGCGTCGGTGAAAATGTCTACCCCCTCTTCGCCCCCTCTCTACACCCCCTCTACACCC
>NW_019396080.1:294860-371576 GCF_000591075.1 Eurytemora carolleeae | reverse complement strand
CAGGCTCCTTGGTTGGATTCACATCAGGCTCCTTGGTTGGATTCACCTCAGGGTCCTTGGTTGTATTCACATCAGGCTCCTTGGTTGGGTTCACATCAGGCTCCTTGGTTGGGTTCACATCAGGCTCCTTGGTTGGATCCACATCAGGCTTCTTGGTTGGATTCACATCAGGTTCCTTGGTTGGTTTCACAGTAGGCTCCTTGGTTGGATTCACATCAGGCTCCTTGGTTGGATTCACATGAGTCTCCTTGGCTGGATTCACATCAGGTTCCTAGGTTGGATTCACAACAGGCTCCTTGGTTGGATTCACATAAGGCTCCTTGGTTGGATTCACATCAGGCTCCTTGGTTGGATTCACATCAGGTTCCTTGGTTGGGTTCAAATAAGTCTCAATGGTTGGATTCACATCAGGTTCCTTGGTTGGATTCACATCAGTCTCCTTGGTTGGATTCACATCAGGTTCCTTGGTTTGGTTCACATCAGGCTCCTTGGTTGGATTCACAACAGGCTCCTTGGTTGGGTTCACATCAGGTTCCTTGGTTGGATTCACAACAGGTTCCTTGGTTGGATTCACATCAGTCTCCTAGGTTGGGTTCACATCAGGTTCCTTGGTTGGATTCACATCAGGTTCCTTGGTTGGATTCACATCAGTCTCCTAGGTTGGGTTCACATCAGTCTCCTTGGTTGGATTCACATCAGATTCATTGGTTTGATTCACATTAGGCTCCTTGGTTGGATTCACATCAGGCTCCTTGATTGGGTTCTTATCAGGTTCCTTGGTTGGATTCACAACAAGTTACTTGGTTGGATGCACATCAGGCTCATTGGTTGGATTCACATCAGATTCCTTGGTTGGATTCACATCAGGCTCACTTGGTTGGATTCACATCAGTCTCCTTGGTTGGATTCATATCAGGTTCCTTGGTTTGGTTCACATCAGGCTCCTTGGTTGAATTCACAACAGGCTCCTTGGTTGGATTCACATCAGGTTCCTTGGTTGGATTTACATTAGGCTCCTAGGTCGGATTCACATCAGGCTCCTAGGTTGGCTTCACATCAGACTCCTTGGTTGGATTCACAACAGGCTCCTTGGTTGGGTTCACATCAGACTCCTTGGTTGGATTCACAACAAGCTCCTTGGTTGGATTCACATCAGACTCCTTGGTTGGATTCACAGCAGGCTCCTTGGTTGGATTTACATCAGGTTCCTTGGTTGGATTCACAACAAGCTCCTTGGTTGGATTCACATCAGGCTCCTTGGTTGGATTTACATCAGTCTCTTTGGTTGGATTCACATCAGGCTCCTTGGTTGGATTCACATCAGGCTCCTTGGTTGGGTTCACATCAGGTTCCTTGGTTGGATTCACATCAGGCTGCTTGGTTGGATTCACAGCAGGCTCCTTGGTTGGATTCACATCAGTCTCCTTGGTTGGATTCCCATCAGGCTCCTTGGTTGGATTCATTTTTTTTAAGATCTAGATATTTATTATCTCAGTATCGAGATTATTTAAATTGTACAAAATTGTTTACATGGATTAAATAAAAATATTTTACATCAAAATCGTTTACATATATTTTGAGAGAATTATGTAGGAATCAATTTACGGATACATTCTTAAGGAAAAATTGGTATCGAGGCTACATAGACTATGTAAAACACACAAATTGAGAATTAAACCAACGAAGTACATTGATGGTTCTTCGTTGATATCGAGGCTACATATTATTTTAACTAGGTAGTCTTGAAGCTACATAAACGGTAAAGGAAAGAACGTTGTAATTAAGAACTATACTAACGCGGAACATTGATGGTTCCTCGCTAATATCGAGGCTACATAAAATAGGTTATTTAAGAGACTATGTAAAAACACACAAATTGAGAATTATAACAACGAAGTACATTGATGGTTCTTCGTTGATATCCAGGCTGAATTGACTTCAGGCTCCTTGGTTGTATTCACATCAGGCTCCTTGGTTAGATTCACATCAGGCTCCTAGGTTGGGTTCACATCAGGCTCCTTGGTTGGGTTCTTATCAGGTTCCTTGGTTGGATTTACAGCAGGTTCCTTGGTTGGAACTTGGATTTACATCAGGCTCCTTGGTTGGGTTCACATCAGGCTCCTAGGTTGGATTCACATCAGGCTCCTTGGTTGGATTCACAACAATTAATAAGGGAACTCAGATTAATTATTCCTAAATCTTGCATATTTTAAAGTAGAAAGTAAACCATTGTATAAATCATTTAAATAAAGTTAAAAATATATTAGAAAATAAAGGACAAAATATCTGGAAAATATATGAGAAAATAAAGGACAAAATAACTGGAAAATATATGAGAAAATAAAGGACAAAATAACTGGAAAATATATGAGAAAATAAAGGACAAAATAAATGGAAAATATATGAGAAAATAAAAGACAAAATAAATGGAAAATTTATTAGAAAATAAAGGACAAAATATATAGAAAATTTATTAGAAAATAAAGGACAAGATATATAGAAAATATATGAGAAAATAAAGGACAAAATAACTGGAAAATGTTATAGCAACAAAGCAACATAGATACGATCAAGGATTTGAATTTGAAGGATATTACAGCGACTTTAATTAATGTAGAAGTACTTCCTGTTTCCGGTTTAAAAAATCGTAATATCCTCTAATTTTTGTATACAAATGTTAAATCCTATAATGCTTTTAGTAAAATAAAATATTTTAACAGCTTTATTTGGAATTGTAATATTTGTTTTGAAAGATTAGTATGAATAAAAAAACTATCTAAATCCACAATAATCAATATTAATTCTTTTTGGCGGAACATTTCTGAGTGAACCCTTGGGTATCTTTGGGGTATAATAGGCTAAAAAAGTCGAAATTTTCTTTTACAAAAATAATTTTTTTTTCAAAATTAGATTATAAAAATTCCACGGGCAAGGCCGGGCACAATTCAATATTCATTAACAAATCAACAAAAATATCGATAATAGCCAGGGGCGAATATAGGAATTTTTCCACGGAGCGGCTTACATTTTTTTCTTTCCAGGTGGGGGGACTCAGCACCTGTTGGGGCATGAAAACCCCCTGAAATCAATAGATTTCACTGGTCCAGGGGGGGGGGGCTTAGCCCCAATAGCCCCCCCCCTGAATAAGCCTCTGAAAATACCCTTAAATCTTTTTCCAAAATCCAAACTGGGTGTATTATTTGACGTGTATTCATTTTATTAGAATCAAAATTTACTATTATTTTTAATCATAATAAGTGTTGAGAATTCAAATAAAAATTCTGTTATTAAAGGGAGAGACCTGTAAGGAAACATATTTAAACCGAGAGTGCAGTATTACAGAGACAAATTCTAGGAGACGTTTGTACGGTATATCATTTCTTAATATGAGCGTAAATTCGTTTGTAAAATTTCACTAGAAGAGATGGGCAGCAGAAGAAACTTGTTATTTTACAATTAGTAAATCACCCGGACAGAAAATAATTATACTTATTGAGTTATCAGCTTCTGTAGTATTTGATTGTTTGTAGATTTCCTGTTATTTTTATTGAAAAGACGACATTTGAAGAATTTGAACAAATCTGCAAACTTGAATAAAGAATAAAATATCAGCAAAATGATGATAAAGAAATATTTGATTCTACCATTGAATTATCCACACATTATATTGAGAAATATGTTCCTGCATTGATCTTTATATGCTCTCTTTCTGAACCATGAAAAGGTTGTAGAAAATCCGACATTAGTTCAGTCATAGTTCTCTTAATAATAGGATTGATTTTTTAAAGGATTAATAGGATTGATTTAAAGTTAAAGGAAGAGATTGAAAACTCCAATTAACTTTCGAAATCAATAGTCTTAAAGGGACTGTAACGGAATTTTATGTAACCCTCCGTTTCAAAGGGGGCAAGCTCGATTCACACCGGTACTCTTGAATTCTAAATCAATAATGTGGAAGATAATAAAATAATGTTACTTTCATAGTTTGAAAAATGTGTAATTTTGGTAAATTCTCCATTGTTTCTGATTCAAGTCAAATTTCTGATCAATCAAATCAATCAATTAAACTTTGAGGAAGGCCGTGTTTACTTCCACACAGTTTCACGCCTTGCATATCAAAGCCACAAGTCAAAATAATCAGTTTTCAAAAACAAAAAAATGGATATCTACTTCTTCTGAGATCAGACAAAACTTTGAAGGGTAACATTAGGAATAGTAAATGTCACTTCATCGGCGGAGGGTCACGTAATGTCACTTCATCGGCGGAGGGTCACTTAATGGCACTTCATCGGCGGAGGGTCACTTAATGTCACTTCATCGGCGGAGGGTCACTTAATGGCACTTCATCGGCGGAGGGTCACTTAATGGCACTTCATAAGTGGAGGGTCACTTAGAATTACTTTCTTATTTAAGTTTAATTGTTAACAAGCTTTTTCCGAATTACAAGTTTACTAGTGAATAAAGAGAAGCTTTTTTAATTGACAGCTTCTCTTTGTTTCCATGTTTTTTTTTGTATCCACGATGTTTTAAAGCTTATATGAATCAAATTTGAAATAGAAAGTCGTGTTCATTTTATTGATATAATCGTCTACCAGCGTATGACAATTGCAATGTTAAATTATTCCGATTTTAACGCATTAAATGTGGAAAATCCAGTAACAAACAATCTAGCCCCCCTTCCAGTCCCCAAATATATAGAAACATAGAAAATTTAATTTTTAATTTTTTTTTAAAAGTTAAAATTTTGGCTCCTGCACATAATTATGCAATTGATTTATTTTAGCATAATTTTAGTCAAGGACATGTGCTGCAAATAAATAGAGTTTTGCACAATTACACATCCATCTTACATATTTTTTGCATTGTTCAAAAGAGAGTCATAAGTATTATTTAAACAAAATAAAATTGTGACTAGTTTCAGAACTTAAATTCTTTTTGATGGGCGCAAGCATATATTCTAAGGTGAAACATTTATTTTTTATTTTACTAGAAAAATTATTTTGATCTGTATTCACTTTACAGTTGACATCGATATTTTAAACATTCAAGGTGATTGAATTTTTAAAAGTCTTCACAAGAATCTAAGATATTTACCTCTTTCAAAATTGTATGTTCAAATATAAGTTTTCTTTTTACATTATGCAAAATGTTTATTCCAAGCTAAACACTTTAGAATGGTGGATATCGAGATTGATGATTGATCCTCTCTTTTTCTTAATATGGAGACTAACCTAATCTTGTACTTATATCCTGAAAAGTGTATAAATCCGATAAATTAAAAATTTTGCGCACCATTTAAGATTATATACAGAAACGGAAGGGAACCTCTCTAATATAAAAAAAAGATTTTTGATTTTTCTGTACTATATCCAAGAAAGAACGGTTTAAGAAGAAAATCAAAAGTGTTTTTATTGGATACTCAGATTAAGTAATCGGGATTAAGGATATCTCATTCTAAAATTTTCAGCTCTGGTCAAAGATATTAACCAACACGATTAACAAAACAAAATCGTTTAAATAAATCGTTTTGAAATTTTTTTTTGGTTAATGCATTTACAGCAAGTGTGACCTGAGCTGAAAACTTTAGAATGGTGGATATCGAGATCAATGCTTGATCTTCTCTTTTTCTTAATCTCCAGATTAAATATGGCTTGTTCTCCTCTTGTTATTAATCTCCAGATTAATTAACAGATTGGGATTAAGGATATCCCATTCTAAAGTTTTCCGCTCTGATGGCAATCTTATTTGGTTGCATGTTTGAAATTCAAAACATTTTCGTCATCTTAACAACTCTGCATTAAAAAAGTTATGATTAAAAACAACAAAAATTCAACACAACATTTAATTTAATCTGATTTCAGCTGGTGTCAGCTTCCATGTATTGCCAGCGCTTTCAGCAAAGAAATCAGGTGATTGTGGTACATATACTTAAAACCCATGTTGGAAAGTAAAAATGTTATCTTAAAGGGAGTGTTCGCGAAAAATGAAAGGGGGTATAGGCTTAGTGCGATAAAAAAGCGCTTTTGATCGCTACTAATCTTACTTCTATCTCTTGCGTCTATAAGGAGAAAATTGTTAAAAACGACTAATACCGAAGAACGTAGTGTCCATACAAATTGAGGAAGTTGCAACATACGACTAGGATTGTAGAAAAATCAATTTAATATAAAACAAATCATTGAAATATTAAAATCGTTCGACATCGATTACATTTCGACGCATTTGAATATAGTTAATGTTTCATAATATTTGTTATTTGTTTATATGCAATGCACTTAAAACGACGTTTTTTCCGCTAGGTGTCTCTGCCACGTGAAATCATTCAAAGCATCGAGAGCAGAGACACCTGGCGGCCAACTCTTTCGGCGTTTTAAGTGCATAACAAATACAAAATATTCGGAAATATTAACTATATAGAAATGCGTCGAAAAATAATCGATGACTATAGGTTGTAATATCTAAATGATTTGTTTGAAATTAAATTGATTTTTATACGATCCTAGTCGTATGTTGCAACTTTCTCAATTTGTATAGACGTTATGTTCTTCAGTATAAATCGTTTTTAACAATTTTCTCCTTATAGACGCAACAGATAGAAGTAAAATTAGTGGCGATCAAAAGCGCTTTTTTATCGCATTAAACCTATACCCCCTTTCATTTTTCGCGAACACTCCCTTTAAAGGAACTGTCGTTAAAAATTAAAGTTTATAAAAGAAGGACTATGAAGGACTATGAAGGACTATTAAGGACTATGAAGGACTAAGAAGGACTATTAAGGACCATAAAGGACTATGAAGGACGATGAAGGACTATGAAGGACTGTGAAGGACTATGAAGGACTATGAAGAACTAAGAAGGACTATGAAGGACTATGAAGGACTATGAAGGACGATGAAGGACTATGAAGGACTATGACGGACTATGAAGGACTATGAAGAATTAGCCCGATTCACAACGGAATGTAACATATATATTGTCTTTTCTATAGATTGTAGAATCCGCAAGATAATCGATTAAAACTTTTAATTAGACAAGCCTTTCTGGGAACTTTTGTGAATAGGTTATGACACATGGAGGAATCCCTAATTACACATGGAAGGATTACAATTGGAATTATGTCTATAATCCCTTTAAAATATTCTAATATTTATCTTGATAATTAAAGAGATTAAATGCAAATCTGCACCAAAAAAAGAGTCGGAAAACGTAAAATATTTAGTTTTTTTACCCGGACCGTACTTTTTACCGCCCTGTAGCCTGTACCCTATTCTATGCATTAAATTGTTTACAAATTACAAATAAATCCTTAAAAGTGTTATTTCTAAAAAGTCAAACAATTTCAAGGTGATAGTGTCAAATCATAGTGCTAGGGCAAAAAAACTAGAGAGGGGCGAGTCAAACGCCCCCCCCCCTCTAGCCTGTTTAGACTAGGGTTAAGAAATATTAATATTTACTTTCCAGAAATTGCAGATAATAAATATGAGAAAGCTGAGTTGAGCCTAGAATATTCCGAATTTATGTACAAATATGTACACTATACAGTTTATACTGTAATGCTAGCGTACACTCTAGTTTTCTGCAATTTAAACTCCATTTTAGAGAAACACACACATAGAATTTCAGCGGAAATGGTCAAAAAAAAGTATAAAAAGGCACCGCTGTAAACCGTGTATTGAGGATCACTTTAAATAACGCTAACAGTTCCTTTAAACATATAAAATCCTCCAATCGAGTGATATGCTTTTTCTTTAAAATCAATGTAATATTAATATGATACAAATAACCTGATTATTAAACTGTTCCAAAATCAAAATTTCTAATACCTTACAATCTGCAATGTCGGAAATCTTGTATATTTCAAACAATGAATGCTTTGAATCAAATTTGCTAAGATTAGGAATTTGAAAAATTGAGTTTGAGGCAAGAACTCATGGTTCCTTTGCTAAATTTTATTAAATTTCTTATTAAGGAATGTTTTTTTTTAGATGGTTGTCGATCAAAGAAAAAGGTAAGCACATTTTTCAAAGCTTTAATTATACAGTTAATTTCAAATGAATCCTTTCTTTTAAACGAATTCAATTTTTTAATCCCTACGACTTTGTCTAAGGTCCACGCCATTTGGCAAAGAAATAGACAATCAGAATTTGTAACAAAACTTTATTCCTCTTCGAAGAATTTCAAAATTATTTGTTTATGTTTATGCTAAGGACCAGAAAACTGTGGAAAGGAAGCATTCAAGCAATCATAGTTTATTTTTTAATATTCTAAAGTAAGCAGTTTTACCTGCAGATTTCAATCAACTTATGAAGAGAAATGTATATTGCACAACTGCTGTGCTTCAAGTTCATTGGACCAAGGTTATAATGCAAGGAAAGTTATTGCAGTTGCGTATACTCTGCGTACATATTGAAACCAGTTCTCTCTGGGCGGAGGTTAAAAGCATTAAATTTTGATAATTTTGATAATTCACATAATATGGCCAGAATATTTCATTGATTTTTTTTGTGAAAGATTGATCATATGTCAGGCTTCGACATTCGTTTTGTGATTACATTACCGCGCAAAGACAGTACGCTGCGGTGCAAAAGATGCGTAAACCTCTGAAATAACTTTCCTCGCATTAAACTATCTAAATCATATTTTTAGCCTAATAATCGTCTTCGTATTCCACGGTCGCATTGTATAGATTTCACTAATACATTAAATTCTGTTTAATTGAAGACTATTTTATCAGAAAGGTTCAAATTCTACTGCTTGGCACTGGAGAAAGTGGTAAATCAACATTTCTAAAACAGCTGGAGATAATTCACGGGAACAGGCTGAATCAGGAGACTGAAAGATTGATGTATAAGGTATCTTGTGTAGATGGTGCCACAACATGCAATTTGCTCTAAATCATGTGATTAGTTTTCATTTGCTCGTTAGTAATTTGCTCGTTTGTCATTTTTTCGTGTGTCATTTGCTCGTTCGTCATTTGCTCTTTATCATTTGTTAGTTTGCATTTGATTTTTTTGTCATTTGTTAGCTTGTAATTTGCTTGTTTGGCATTTGTTTGTTTGACATTTACTCGTTTTTCATATGCTCGTTTTTCATCTGTTTGTTACCATCTGTTAGTTTGTAATTTGCTTGTTTGTCATTTTATCGTTTTTCATTTGTTAGCTTGTTTTTTTATTCAGTTGTCTTCTGCTCGTTTGTCATTTGTTTGTTCGTCTTTTGCTCGTTTGTCATTTGCTCGTTTGTCATTTGTTTGTTTGTCTTTTGCGCGTTTGTCATTTGTTCATGTGTAATTTGCTCTTTTGTCATTTCCTCGTTTTTCTTTTGCTCGTTTGTCATTTGGTGGTTTTTCATTTGCTTATTTGTCATTTGTTTGTTTGTGATTTGTTCTTTTGTAAATTGCTCATTTTCCACTTGCTTTCTTGTCATTTTCTCGTTTGTCGCATAATCGTATGTCATTTTCTCGCTTGATGGACAAGGTATTCTTAAATGATGCCACAAGTTCACAACATCATTTCCAACTTCTCATGATAATCATGAGGCATTGTAAGACTGTTGATCATGAAGATAATAATAGATTTCATCAAATAATCTATTATCATACTGTGGTCAGCATATATATCAATACAAAATCGTTTACTAAAAAGGTGATATATAATGATAAGCACAACATTTCAATATAGTATTTGGTCCATAACTGCTACACAATAAGGATTGGTCTTATATCACCATTTTAGCAATCGACACTGTATTGATATATATGCTGAACAGTGTAGTGTTCTGAACTGTTTTTATATGTATGCTGAACAGTGTAGTATCCTGAACTGTATTGATATGTATGCTGAACAGTGTAGTATCCTGAAAAACTAATATAAAAATAAAATATTAGGACCTGATTCTAACAAACTGTGTTGAGAGTCTAGTTGATCTGATAAAGGGAATGGTACAATTGGGTATATCACTTTCAAGGTAATACATTCAGCTGATGATGAGTGATGATGTGGTTGATGATGATGATTATGATGATGATGATGGTGATGATGATGATGATGATGATGTTGTTGATGATGATGATGATGATAATGGTGATGATGATGATGATGATTTTGTTGACGATGATGATGATGATGATGATGATGATTATGATGATGATGATTATTGTTCATGCTTATGATGATTGTGATGATGATGATGACGATGATGATGATGATTATGATGATGATGATAACGATGATAATGATGATGATGATGATGATGGTAATGATGAAGATGAAGATGACGATAATGATGATAACGATGATGATTTTTATTATGATGATGATTATGATGATGATTGTGATGATGATGATGATAATTATGATGATGATGATGATGATGATGATGATGATGACAAGATGTTAAGATGATAAAAATTATGATGATCATGATATATATTATAAAGATGATTATATTGATGATAATGACAATCATATTAATAATATATATGATCATCATTATTGATGATAATGACGATGACAATAATGAAGAGTATAACAATGATGATTTTAAGTGCTGAGAGCTTGAACCAGATGCGTATATTCCTTGAGTTCTACAATGATCACGAGAAAACAGGAATTATTTCAAATATTCCAAACCAGGTAAAATTACTAAAAAAGAGATTGTTCACTAATTTCATCATGAACTATTATTCATTTACAATCGAACCCTTTAATCATTTTTCTTTAATTAAAATTAAATATTGTGCTGTTACTAATTAGGGCAACATATAATTGATTAAAGCTTTTTTAGTTATAAATATCATAATCAGAAAATAGTAGTTTTAATTACAGTGAGAAACAGAAAACTGTGGAAAAGTAATGCGACATTAAAGCAATAATTGCTTGTATTTGTTATTGTAACAGAGCAAATAGTTTCACTAGTAATTAATTAGATCAATTATTGAGTGAAATGGGTCTATTTGTAGCAAAATTTAGGGCCTAATGTAATATACGTCGTCATTTGTTACAACTATGCAAATTCTGTAATGCAATTAATCCATTCCATGTTCGTAGATAGATATAACTTCCTCATAGCTATAAATGTGATTTGCTGCGTTAAAGATAGTAATTGCTCATAATTGCTGTAAATAACCCAAATCTAATATGTACTACGAAATTTAGATCAGTTGACTGAGACTCTGCTTTATTTAAGATATAAGAAGTAGTCTGTGTTACTCGTAGAAACAAGACGAGCAGAGATCTTTGCTAGTTGATTTACCATTGAATCTATAGTAAGCTTGAAAATAGAGCTTTGGTACTCGTTGAATTATACGAGTTGAGAAATTGCCTGTGTAGCAATTTCAGTGGACTGCGTGTCCTTTAGAACCGATGTGAATTGTAGCCTGGTTAACCCTATCCCCGCTGGGGTACTTGAAAACCAGGATACGCTGGGGGGGGGGTCAATTTGACCCCCCCCTCTAAATCCCATGTTTTATGTTCAAATATGACAAATGATACATCATTAGAAAGCTCTTGTGCTCTACTTTTAGAATCTGCAAAAAAATTTGCAAATTTGCGAAAATTGAATTTTTTATCGCAAAATCCAGTTTTATAGTAAAAATGTTTGCAAAAAAAAATTTGTCCAAAAAATGACAAATTATACATTTTTGAAAAGCCCTTGACCATGCCATTTCAAATATGCAAAAATTTTTGCAAAATTTTAAATAACCTGATTTTTAATCAAGAAAAACTAAAAATGTGCAAATTTCCTTTGACAGGTTATTTGCAAAAAATTTGCAATTTTTTTTTCGCAAAACTTGTGCAATCCGTTTCCTTATGTCATAGGCTTTCCAAAAAGCTAAATTTTATCAAAATCTGACAAGTGAAAGTGGGTCAAAACAAAGATTTAGTTTGCTACAGGCAAAAGCAGTCATTCAGGCAGTGTGCCTGAGGACTCAGGCAGTTAGTATTAAAGCCCGGTTTTAGGCCTAAAGGGAGGGCTTTGGGTATGTAAGAAAAGTCAGAAAATTTCAACAGCCTCAGACCAATACTTTTTGAGTTATGTAAAAAAAACTACAGGGGGGGGTCAAATTGACCCCCCCCCCCAGCGGGAATAGGGTTAAGATTTGGCCTTTGTGTCATTTAGAACCGGGGAGTTAAGCCTGGTTGATCTAGATAACAAGTAAGACTTGGAAAGATACGTCTCGAGTAAATTGCTATGGAGTAGGCATTTGCTACATGCTTACACGGCAAAAATTTGTATGTCCCATGTTCATTGGACTATTTAGAGCCATACTTTTAGCCTGTCTTCTTCCTATTCCCGAAATATTTGCTTCTCCCTGTACAGTTCGTACAGTTATTATCAAGACAATAATCGAAAGAGTATTTTAAAAATTAAAAATGGCAATCCCTCATATTTTTATATTTTTAGATTTCCGAATTGATGTACGAATTGTGGTTGGATGAAGGCATTCAATATTGCTACAAGAGACGAAGTGAAATTCAGGTAGAGCATAGAGCAGAGTATAGAGCATAGAGCATAGAGCATAGAGCATAGAGCATAGAGCATAGAGCATAGAGCATAGAGCATAGAGCATAGAGCATAGAGCATAGATCATAGAGCATAGAGCATAGAGCATAGAGCATAGAGCTTAAAGCTTAGAATAGAGCGTAGAGCATAGAGCATAGAGCATAGAACATAGAGCATAGAGCATAGAGAATAGAGCTTAGAAATAAAAACTTAGAACAGAGCATAGAGTATAGAGCCTAGCATAGTGCAATGCATAGAGTATAGAGTATAGAGTAAAGCACATAGTTCATATAGCAAAGAGCATGGCAATTTATAGATCTAAGTTAAAGACTAGATACTGTAAGAGAAGGTTCAAATAGCTAAAATTTCAATTTTTCTCTGTTTAGCTTATTTCTTCATGTCAGTACTTCCTGGACAGAATCATTGAAATCTCTGAACCTGGATATATTCCTGAACACCAAGATATTCTCAGATCAAGGTAGATTAAATATGGTCCCAAAACATGTCCCTGCTAAACACCATTAACTATTTCTTTTTTGATTGTTATACCTTTTCCCAGGAGGGGGGGGGAGGAGGCTATTTTTTGTGGTTTTGTGAATTTTATTACCTTTTTATAAAGCATATTCCCTGATCTAACAGATTAAACATCACCGTAGAAATTACATTTAAATAGAAAAAGCTTTTGTTTTTTATTGTTAATTAATAACTAAGCCCTAATCTTGATCTTATTTTTTCCCTTTCGAAACACATCAACTGTTTTAGAGTTCAAACCACCGGAGTTGCTGAAATCAAGTTTTCAATAAATAAACTGGAATTCAATTTCTTTGATGTCGGGGGGCAGAGGTAATAAATAATTTTTAAAGGGACTGTAAGCATAATTTCAAGCTACCCTCGTCGCAAAGCCGGCAATGTCCGATTTACAACGGTACCCTTAAAAGCTTTGTCTGATCAAGTATATAGTTATATTTCCAAGTTTTTGTTTCTTGAAACCGCCTTATTTTTATTTGTGATTTCTCAGCAAAAGTGACTTGCGCATTTATTGCTTCAGAAACAGAATAAACACTTTTCGAGGTAGGAAAACGACAGCATCTTCCATATTTTTGATCAGATCAAGGTTTCCAGGGTACTATTGAGACCGGGCATTGTCATCTGTGCAGAGGGGGTCGTTCCCTGGAATTACGCAAGTCCCATTGTACATTATTAATTATGATTTTATTAAAATTAAATTTGTTTATTTTAATAAACAGATCCCAGCGCTTGAAGTGGTTGAGACTTTTTGGAATGGTTGATTCGGTAATTTTCTTAGGTAATCATTATTGAATGAATAATCGTTATAATACGTTAATTATTAAACCAAAAGCAGAAGATTATAATTAAATAAATAATTAAACTTTAAAAATAAATGTTTAGAGCATTTTTCGTTTGTAAACTTTTTCTTTTTTCATTTCATTTAAAAATATTAAAATAAAATATTTTAGTAAAAGTAATTAAAATCATATTCTTGTTGGGGGACCCTGTACAAACCTAGGAAGAAACCCTACCATAATATCGAACTATCCCCACATTTTTACAAACCACTTTATTCTAAATAACAATCAGATTGTTAGGGTTAAAAATATTTGATATTTATGAAAATTGAACAAATTGTTAAGGTTGTTTGTAAGAATAAATTCACAAAGTTTTCTTCTTAATGCATTTATTCAGTAAATCATTTGTTACAAAGAAATCTATAATAATCGTTTATGAATATATTTTTCAATTAGCGGCACTATCAGATTACGATGAGGTTTTGAGAGAAGACAGAGCAACAAACAGGAAATCATTTATTCATTTTAAAATAGATATTAATACAATTATTCATTTTAAAAAATAGATTTAAATTCATTTTTTCATTTAAAAATAAATATTGATTCAATTATTCCTTTATAAAGAAAATTTGTTCATTTATTTATTTTTAAATTCACTTTTTTATTTATTTATTCATTCTTTAATACTTATTCATCATAGGCATAAACCCATCCACAGATGCCTCTATTTTTGTTGTTTTATCCTCTCCTCCTTTTTCATCATTGATAAAAGTATGGTCAAGTCACAAATCAATTGTACTTCTCTTTCACATTAACCAACGGATTTATTTGAGTTTTTGCCACAAACTCTGATTTTCTAATCTCTATATCTTTGTAACCCAATGTCGTAGACCTTAGATATTTTAAACTATTAATACTTATAGATAACTTAATCTAACTTTGAAATATCAAAGGTTTGCACCATCAGGTTGCAAAGATATTGGGATAAGAAGATTTGAGTTTGTGGCAAAAGCTCAATTCCTTTGGCAGAATTTAACACGTCTCAATAAACGATCAAAATGAAACACTTTTAAACCATGTAAAGTGACAATATCATCTATTTTTTTAGTTTTGAATTGGGAAACGCCATCTTTGCATACTTTGAATAATGCTTGGTCCCTTTAAGATAACAATTCCTTAATTCTGATCAGTTAAAGGTATGAGGATATCTTAATAAATCAGGCATGCAAATATAATTAAAAATATCTTATATAAAAGATATAAAAGATGGTTTAAACTTATAAATGAATTGTATAATAATAATAAAAATAATAATAATGATAATAGTAGTAATAATGTTAATGACACTATTTGTTAAGTATCGAGAAACACGAGTTTATTGAACGCCTCAATAATACTTTTCCTCAACAAAATTGATGTTTTCCATGAAAAACTAAAAATCAGCCCGCTCAGGAAAACGTAAGCTCTACACATTATTTTAAACATAGAAAAAATAAATAAACTATTATTCTTTTTATTAATTTCTAAAAAAAATTTCGCTTTCAAATTTTTTATTCACACATGCAACGCAGGGTCTTTTAGCTAGATTAAATTCTTATATGTTTTCATTCGTAAGTGATAACTCCTAATATTGAAAAGACAGAAAATGTTTTAAAATTCCTAAAAAGTAACAAATAGATTAAACCTTTGATATTTTAAAGTTTAAATATTAAACCCAGCTGCCCAGCATCATGCCTAGCTTAAATATAAAATTTTCTATGCTGAAGGTTGAAGACATATTATAGATATAATCTATATAATAAAGAGCTCTTCCCTCATATATCTATATATATGATCAATATAGTATATGATATATATTTAAAATAAAATATATAATACTAGGCTTTTAGGGCGCTTCGCGCCCATCTTCTTTTTAAATTGTGAACATGTTCTTTTTGTTTACATTTTAAAACAAAGAAGAAAAAAATGTTGCGGATTTTAAAAAAAATTTCGCGGATTTTCAAGAATTAAATTTTTTTACAAAATCAAAAACCTTTAAAAGACTTTTTTAAATTTTTATTATTCATAAACCTTCCCTGTGGTCACGTGATGTCCCACAAAAAATTTGGGCCCGATCGGTTCAGCCGTTTTGACGTTTATTGGATACAAGCAAACAAACAAACAAACAGACAAAAAAGCCAAATTTATACATAGACTTGAATAAGTAATCTATAGCTGGCCATACGGCTGAACCAAATTGGCTGAAATTTTTTAGGAAACCCATTTTTTTTTTAAATTTATCTTTTTCTTCAAAATTTTCATTTGCTCACTATATGAAATTATTGTTCAATACTTTAGACCTAAACACAATTATTAATTTAGATAAATCATAAATCAATAAATTATTTCCTAATTTCAATCTTGTCTTTGGAACTCTTAAACACATTCGTTGGCGTATATATCAATACAATGAATACGACTTTTGAATTCAATTTTTTTTCTACCATTATGGGTACACACTACACATTAACATATTAACAAAGAGAAGCTGTCAATAAACCTAGCTTTTCTTAAATTGCGTGTAACTTGTAATTTAAAAAATTTTAAAAATGTATGATAGAAATCAAAACTCATATATTAATTCGTCTTCATTGTACTGATATAAACGCTGACCAATTATCATTATTATAATATTATTATTATCAGTATTTGTTCAGGTTTCCTGAATACAGCGGGAGAAGGGGTTCCCAAGATGGATTACAGTTTATTACAATGAAGTTTCATTCAGCGTTTGGGTAATTATTTATAATCTTCATAGGTTTTAATCTAATTAATACAAACAAAAATTTGGCTTGTCTGTATGGCTGTTTGCATCCAATAAACGTCAATACGTCTGAACCGATCATGGCCAAATTTTGGTGACAAGTTACACGACAACACAGGAAAGTTTATGGATAGATGGTAAAAAGTGAAAATGTTTTTAGGTAAACCCGCAAAATTACATAACTTGAAATTTCGGGAAATAGATTTTAAAAGTATTCAAGAAACCTTTTTTCGATCTCAACTCTGATATAAGAGTGCACTCTTGATTGACAAGTTGACTAACATGTCTAATTCATATTTGTACTCTTTAAACCTTAATCTGATTAAAAGTTTGGAAGATATCGTCGTTTTTAGCTTGAAAACTGGTTGATTCTGATCATTTCTCCAAATTATGTCACTTTATAGAAAACCACAATTGAAAATAACTAATTAGTAATTTTCAGATAGAAGATATTTAACTGCGTCTCATGAATTCCTGTTTAGAAAAAACTCTTGAAGGCATCTTTATAAATTAAGCAAGGTTATTTTAGCAAGTGCAGTCACTAAAAATTACGCTTGCAGTCCCTTCGAAATTTGATAGACTAAAACTTTGTTCGATTAAAATACAAAACTGCAAAACGACTCGGGTCTAAGCTTATCTACGGCTTGAGCTTTCGGATTCGAGCTGCATCTTATTTTCAACAAAGTTGAGTTCAAAAAACCGGTTTAATATTCTTTTTGGTGGATTTTCATTGAAGGAATGGCGTATTCCGGTTTTTTTGAGAACAAGACTCAACATTGAGTTCTCTACTAAAACAAACCAAGGTCGGTTTTATTTTCATTGGGCCTAACTCCTTTAGTCGAGCCGAAGTTCTTGCAGCTGTCAATCATGTGACACAAGCTGTCGTCAGAGTTGGGTCGAAGATTGGGTCTTAAAGTCGGGTTTAAGGAATTACGGCTAGAGCCGAAATTTTTATATCGAGGGCTCAGAGTAAAATTACAGTTATATCACAATAGGAGGGAATAATAATAATTTGAAAAATTCTCCATCTATAGCATTCTGCATGATACGCATGCATAAAATAAAATAAATTTTTCATAATAATATCTTCTGATGACAAATCAAAATATAAGATACTATAGCATGGAAATCCAGCTTTGCGTGAAAATAAATGTTTTCTATGAAAGTCTACTTACTTAATTTATAATCTAAGATTCTAAATTTGATGCAAATCGGTCAAGGGCTTCATGCGTTATAATAACAAACAGACACCCAAAGAGAGATTACAACTTTAATTATTATATAGACACTAAATTTGGAACACAGCTTTGCCCGGATTTTGTTCTATACAGTTCACTTGAATTAGAATTTTTAAACCGGGCTCAGAACATTTCCATGAAATTCTACTGAATTCCTCTGCCAATATTTGAAGGAAATCTGACAACGGGCCCATGATTTATAATCGAACATACAAACATAAAACAGACAAATATAGAGATTACTACTTTATAAATATATACAATACTAGCAGAGGAACCGAACTTGGCCTGAAAACTAAACGTTCACTGAAAACGTCAATCCATTCTAAAATTGTTAACCAATTTGAGGCAAATCGGTCATGATTTATGATCGGACAAATACATGTACAAATGTTTAGACGAGCGGATGATGAACTGTACGTACACTACACGTGTGCAACAGATACGGAGAACGCCAAGGTCGTCTTCAGCTGTGTCAAGGACACTATTGAGAAGCATATGCTAAGGGCTGTTGGACTATTTTAATGAATCTTACAGAATTCAGTGATAACCAGAAAACTGTGAAATACAAGGACGACTTTTAGAATCAAGTTAAAACTATAAAGGGTCTATTGAGCATGACATGATGAAATACAACAGTTGTGCAGTGTGAACAGGCCGATTTCAAATTTCAAAAACATCAAATACTCTTAAGTGTTGCTATAATGTTCTCTTCCTCTTTCAATGTTTTCTGGTTATCACTGTATCTAAAATTTTAACTTTTACTGATCTGAAAGGAAATGAATTTTTGCCACAAACGCAAACCTTCCGATATCTACATCCTTGCATCCTTTAATATTTCAAACTTAGATTATTTGATCTAACATAATTTTAAGTTTGAAATATAAAAGGTCTACTACGTTGGGTTGTAAAGAGTTTGTGGAAAGAACTCAATTTTTTTCTAGTTAAAAATCTGAAAACACTACTCAAATATTAAGTTTTTTAGATTTATCAAATTGTACAAAAAATCTGATCATTTTATGTTTTTCCTTGACCAAATATTGGTTAATTCACATTGAGAACTAAATCTAATGTAAACATCCAAGAAAAATAAATGCAAAAGCAAAAATTGGCTTGGTTTGTAGGCTATTTAGCTCTGGTCACATAAAGAAATATATCCAAAAAGCCCATTTAAGTTTCTCCCATGGTCAGATTTAGAGATAGATCTTTTAAAACATCTATAAATTATCTTGTAATAATGATAAACAAATTTGGTAATTAGTTTATTAAATGCTCCTGTTGGGTTTCACTATATGTTTTACAAAATCGACCCATAATTGTTAAAATTATGACCTCTGGCTAAAAAATAGGAAAAATAATTTTTATCTTTGCCTTTCATTCAAAAGCCCATAAAGATATATGCTGATCAAAATGGCAAATTTGTTTATCACGACTTTAAGATAATTTACAAAGTTTTGAAAGTTCTAGCACTAAAGCTGACCGTGGGAGAAGCTGAAATGTGGTTTTAGCACATATTTCTTTATGCGCATAAAGCTATATAATCTACAAAGCCAGAAAATTTTTGATTTTGCATTTTTTTTTTTGGATATGTCAATTAACCAATAATTGGTCAAGTAAAATGAACAGATTTTGTGTACAATTTGTAAATCCTAAAAACCTGACATTTGAGCAGTGAAAACTAAAGGCCGGGCTTTGGGGGAAAATCCTCACCAAACATCAGTTTTTCCTGATCGAATTTGTACTTGCAAAAAATAAGAAAAAATTCAAAATTTGAAAACATGTCTGATTGAATTGTCGTGTTTTTTTGCAGTATTGTAACGAGATGGGTTGGATCGGGTCACCGAGACACCTTTAAATTTAAGAAAAAATAAATGATTTTTAACTGTGAAAAGGGGGCTCTGCCCTACCCATTACAACGCTGTAATTTCAGACACCTATAGTTTGTTCAAATTTTTATAAAAACGGTAAACCATGTTTACTTTACATACTTAAAATTTTGAAGGAGATAACCAATCATGTTCAGTGATCCGGGATCAGACTTCAATTTAAACGAAATGTTTTAGAACTCTGTATACTAAATTGAACTACTTTTCTTGAGTTTGATCCGGTACACGAGAGTATATTTAACAACTCACTATTCATTAAATCTGGCCCCATTTGTTGATGCTAAGTAGAATAAATTCTTTAAAAATATTTTTTTGAAAGTAGGTCGATGTTAAAAGAAAAGTTTTTCATGAAAAGTGTTTCAAATTTTCTAGAATTTTGAGTTTTGATAAATCGTTGAAAACCTCGGAAGACAATGCCAACTTCTATTTACCTCTAAGATCAATAGAATAATCTGTCCACAACTTGAAAATGAATAAACTTTAAAAAATGTAATCTACATTCTTTATGCCATTGAAAATCAAGTAAATATTCTTAGGGGAAAAATCAACAAGATTTAAATTAAGTAAGTAATATCTCAAAAATAAATGTAATTAAACAAATCATACTTATTTAATATTACTCTTGATTTTGATTTCCTTTTTAATTGTTTCTTTTTGCACCCTTTTTCTTATCTTCTTTAGAATGTCATTGTTACTTGGGGGGGGGGGGGGGGGGATGCAAATGTTAAAGGAAAAAATGTGTCTTTTTTTACTATTTCGACGCTGTTACCTAAAACTGATCGAATAAAGATTTTTGTATTTTTCAAAGTTTATTAACAAGGCATATTCCAGTTGGCATTTACGGGTACATTAAAACTAGATACAGTATAGTACAAGATTTGACTTTTGTTAAAACCTTAAATCTAGATTGCAATGTCCCGTAAAGCAACAGTTAACATCGTCTCTATAAACACTAAAAAGGATTGCGAATGTACGGTACAATATTTGATGATTTGTTCAACGAATGAATTTAAATAACATTTGTACGCGTGATGAATGACCCATCGCAACACCTGAAAGAAGTCCTAACCACATGAACGCAGTTATACCTCCTTTCATGTGCTGGGAAGCTGTCATTAGCACAGCCAGTCTTCAGTAGCAACATATCAACTTAGTGGGCAGCGGCGGTGGCATAGCCGTTGACTGCGGGGGCAGCAGCATAACCGTATCCAAGGGCAGCAGGGGCGTATCCGTGAGCAATGGGAGCAGAGACGTGGTTGGAGTGGGTGATGATAGGAGCAGCAACAGTCTTCCTGACAATGGTCTCTCCAACAACAGGGACAGGATGGGGGACAGCATAGGGTTTGTCAACATGGACGGCAGTGGGGACCTCAACAATCTGCTCCCTGAGAACGGGGACATCATAGGGGACCTCAACACGTCTCTCAACATAGACAGGCTCATTGACAGTGTGGATCTGGGTTTGGGTCTTGACAATGGGAGCATTGATGGACTGAGTTCCCTTAAGGACTGTGGGGACCTGAATGGGAAGATGAGGGGTAGCGGGCTTGTGGATGGCGGTATTGTATCCAGAGACATAAGAGGTCTGACCATAGTGAACCTCCTTGGTGACGATGGGAGCGGGTTGGTGAACGGTGGTAACACCTTCACCCTGGGTCTCAGTTTGGTAGGGGGCAGGGACGGCTACAGCCGGAGCGGCAACAGCGACTGCGGGAGCAGCAGCATAGGCCAGATGGGCAGGTGCAGCTGCATAACCCAGATGAGCGGGGGCAGCAGCATAGCCAAGAGCTCCGGCGTATCCGAGAACGTTGGAGGGAGCAGCGTAGGCGCACCCAAGGATGAAGGTTAATGCGACCTGAAGAAAAAATTCATTAAAAGATATTTTTGATCATTTGATATATTGAAAAAATTAGACTCCCAGAAAAATTATGAATACAGTATACTTTGCATGTCCGTTTGTTTAACTGTTTGTATCCAATAAACGTTAAAACGGCTGAACTGATCGAGCCCATATTTTGTGTGGGACCTCACAGGACCCCAAGGAAGGTTTATAGAGGATCAAAATTTCAAAAATTGGCCTCCAACAAAATAAGATCTTCATTAAATTTGAAAATCTACAAAAATTTTTTATAAAAACTGCTAACTTTTTTGTTTACGTTTTACAACGCATACAAAGAGAAAATGTTCACAATTAAAATAGAAGATGGGCGCGAAGCGCCCTGTAAGCCAAATTATTATTAAAAAGGCTATTATAATAAAAATGAAAAATATTTCAATGTAAGCTAACAAAAAATAGGAAAATTTTTAATGAATAATGTGAAAGACTTACAAAGGGTCTCATGTTGCTGATTTATGAGCTGCTGAAGACAGACTGTAGCGCTAACATCTCCACAAAACCCTTATATATCGATGCAACAATAGATAGATAGATAGATACCCTACAGATACTTCACTGATAGATAGATAGGTATTCTGCAGATAGACAGATACATCTTCGGTAGAGAGATAGATAAATACCAACAAGCAAGTTTTTCAATTGGTCTTAACTCCACCCTTGCATAGCTTTCAAAGAGGGACATGATAGATAGATTGCAAGATAGATAGATAGATAGATGGATAGGAAAATTTCTGCCATCTTGAAATTACAAAGAATAAATAAGAACAAGGATATCCATAAAGAATGAGACATTATGCTTAATAAATAGGTAAAACTGCTTAATAATCTTTATGTTTTTACAATTATTGTAATCTTGTTAAAAATAAATAAATAAAATCAAAATCAAAATATAAGAATTATTTATTGTGTTATTAACATTATTGTATAAAATTGTATTATTAATATTATTTCAAAATTAGGAAATCAACAAGTGGACAAATAGACAGATAGACAAATAGACAAAAATACGGTAGAAAGATAAAAAATAGATAAATAGACAGATAGACAAATAAACTGATAGAGTGTAGACAGATAGAAATACAGACAGATAAAAAATATACAGAGATACAAATACAAATATACAAATATGTAGCAAAAGTCGTGTAAACATGATATCTGTAAACTTGCAGTACGTTGTACGTCATAAATGATTAAATGTTTTAAACTTAAACATAATGATATTATTTAATGAAACTGTGTTTCAATTAAATACTTAACATAATTAGCTTAAATCATGTGAAATAAAGAAGGTACGCAAATCCTGTAATGCGATTGAATTCATTCCATATTCGTAGATGATATGACTACGTCATATCCTTGTTGTGATTGCCTGATATGTATACATATTAACCACTCATAACTTCTAATTACGCTGTAAATAACCCAATTATACGTTGTAAAGGCCGTAATAAATTTGAATTTCCTCACCAGGTTAACCTTTCCGGTCCCAGTTTGTACTGTATTGCTCGGACATTGGTTAATAAACTAGCCGGTGCATCAAAGTTGACGCGGTCAGACTTTAGGTTGAATTTACTTTTAATAAAGGGTCAGAGGTGAGTGTGGGGAGTTAAGCCTGGTTGAGTTTAGGACGGTGCGTCCTTTAGAACGAGGAGTTAAGCCTGGTTGAGATTTGGAATGCGTGTGTCCTCTAGAACTGGGTAGTTAGGCCTTGTTGAGATTTGGACTTCGTGTCCTTTAGAACCGGGGAGTTAAGCCTGGTTGAGATTTTGACTGTGTGTCCTTTAGAACTGGGGAGTTGAGTCTGGTTGAGATTTGGACTGTGTGTCCTTTAGAACTGGGGAGTTAAGCCTGGTTGAGATTTTGACTGTGTGTCCTTTAGAATCAGAGAGTTAAACCTGGTTGAGATTTTGACTGTGTGTCCTTTAGAATCAGAGAGTTAAGCCTGGTTGAGATATTGCCTCTGTGGAATTTAGAATCGGAGAGTTAGTCCTGGTTGATCTTGTTAAAGAGTAGACCTGGATAATTACGTCTCGAGTAAATTGTTCTGGATCTTAGGTATTTGCTACAAATAGACAGATATAGACAAATGCACAAACAAACAAATATACGGATATGAAAATAGACAGATGGATAGATGAATAGATACATAAATGTTTCTGAAAAATGTCCAACATGAAACACAGTGACCAGAATTTATATTATATTATATTACATTATAATTGTATTATAATATATTATATTCTTTTCTATTTTATTCTATTCTAAAAACCTAACTTAATGAACAATAGAACATGTTCTAGACTTATTTTAAGAAGATAGATATATACATATATAGATATATAGACAGATAGATAAATAGATAGATAGATAGGATAGATAGATAGTTAAATAGATAGATTAAAACACCCGGATTGATTAAGGTGGTGAACTAGAACTGTGTGAATTGAACGTCTTCAGGATGACCTTTTAAGACAGGGAACCGGCTCCAGGTGGAGAGCAGAGTAGAGTAGAGAGGAGAAATATAGAAACCATGGTTAGCTACAAGCTACCACCTAGAGAGGATAGGGTTGGGAAGGAAGAAGAAATGAGAATGTAACATCAGAATAGGATAGAACTGAAGCTAGTAGAGTAAAATGATAAAGTGTATTTAATCTATTCTTTAAAAAACGAATAGAATACAATACAAGAATAGAATAGAATAGAAAATAATATAATATATACCTCAAGCTATACGTATAAAGTTTATTACTTAAACCTGGTTTCGATACAAATCTATAATTTCTATATTATTTAAAAAACATTTTAATTTTTCAATGTTTTCTCGAACGTTTATATTACAAGTTTCGTAAGAAAACTATTAATTAGCGCAAAGGTCAATATATACTATACAGTGATAACCAGAAAACTCTGAATTAGGAAAAAGACTTTTGAAATCAAGTAAAAACTTTAAAATGTCAAATAAGCATGAGACACAACAATTGTGCAGTGTAAACAGACCCATTTAATAAATACCACAGATATCTGGTTATCACTATATTTTTTTGTAATATGATCTGTTATGGAAATCATTGATTTAAACATTGGTTTTTATTATGGGTTCCATAAAAACCTGAAATGTTCACCGTTCCACTTTACAATGAAAATCTGCCCAATAATTGATTCTTAAAGGGAATGACCGACAATGTATGGTGGTTGAACTGAGTATGCATTATTGTGGACAAAGAAATTGGAAAATCTTTCCCTGGGACATTTAGAGAGATGAAAATTCTACAAAAAAAGTTGCCAAACCAAACAGAATTTTTATTTAGAAATTATATTGAAGCTTTTCTGGGTTGCACTTTACTCTAGTTTTGCATAATTTTCATTTGTGTAAAACAGTAAAAAAGAGATTCTGTCGATGGTTTAAAACTAAACAGCTTATGATTCATTGGAGGGAGGGATGGCAAATCACCAATTTGTAATTTCCAAATCTTTTTATGAAAAGTGATTGTAACAGTTTATACGGAGTGCTTCAGGGTACAGGGTGCTACAATGTACTGCAAAGTACTGGGCTTTACTGGGGTAAATTCTGATTGGTTTCTGTACCTCTTGTACAGAATCCAATCAGAATTTTTATTTTTAATAAGAAAATATAAGCACTTCTAAGCCTTTTTCTTCATAGTTTTGCACTATTTTCATGGACGAAAAAGCTGGTTTAATGCTAATCAGCTGATCCCTTAATGGAGGGAGGGATGGCAACCACGCCAATTTGTAATCCCCATATCTGCAGAGTACTGCTGGGTACTGTGGGGTACTTTGGTGTAGTGTGGGGTACTGCTGGGTACTGCTGCATGGTACTGTGGGGTACTGTGGGGTACTGTGGGGTACTGTGGGGTACTGCTGGGTACTGCAGGGTAATGCTGGGTACTACTGGGTACTGGGGGTACTAGGCCCATACTGTGGAAAAAGAGGGGGTACTGGGGGGTACAACAGTGAACTGGGTGCAGTTGGAGGTACTATGGAGTAATAGAGGATATTAGGGGATACAGTGGAGTACTTTGGGCTACTGTGGGGTACTGTCGGGTATTGCTGGGTACTACTGGCGGTTGGGGGTACTAATGGGTAATGGGGGTACTAAGGGATAATGGTGTTCCTCTAGAGTACCGCAGTGTACTGGGATGTACCCTTCAGTTCATCCGCACCCTGAAGTACCCTTGTACCCTGCAGGGTCCCTATACCCTTCAGTACCGTGTAGCCATCTGTACTCTGTAGTATTCTTTACCTTGTAGTGCCCTGTGCCCTGAAGTACTATGTACCCTGCAGTACCCTGTACCAGTACCATGCAGGACCCTGTGCCCTGCAGTATCCTGTAACCTGCCGTCTGTCAATCCTTTTGTACCCTGCAGTATATTCAGTACTATTCTGCCCTGCAGGGCAATCTGGGGTACTGGTATAGATGGGCATACTGCCGGGTACCCAGCATTAACCCCCCAGTACCCCACAGTATCCCATATCCCCCTATACTACCCATAACCCACATATCCCTCAATACCCTAAGTACCCCCTAGTGCTTGGTAGTACCAAGTACATGTACCAACTCTCTAAGGAAGTAGCATTTAAGTAAATGTTTCTAGGTATAATATAGGTTTACTGTTCAATTTCTAAAGCCAGTTAATTTTTTGAAAATTCAGACTTCTAATTTTTTTAAACACAAATTTTACAAAAAATCAGTTTGATTTCTCTGTCTTAAAAGTAACAAAGGTTTGGTGGGTTAAACAAGGACTAAAGTATACACATTATTGTAGTGAATTTAATTCGTTTAATTCAAATGTTTTGAATTAAGATTATTTATATTCAACGAAAATTGTTTCTATCAAAATGTGTTGATATTAAAAGTGTTTACAAGAAAAACTTAATAAACTAGTACGTGCTTTTACTTGAACTAAATTCAAATGCAAATTTAAGTAAGAGCCTATGCTTTTAAAATTTCTCACGTCCAAAGCCTGCATTCAATGGAATATTCCTAGTCACGTTTATTAAAAGATAGATTGACCTTATTGCTTCAAATTTTTTATCATGGGATGACCGAGTTTGTTCATTACTACATTTAGGTGCTTTAACCTTTGGAAAAACAGGATTTTTATAAAAAAGGTTAATAATGTCTGTGGGAACACATGGATTTTATTAGTATTCATTTAAAGTAACCCCCCTCCTCACCTTGATGGATTTGGAAAATTTAAAAAAAACGTCGTTGAAACAAATCACACAGACGCACACATTTGCGAAATTAAAATATAATATACAAGTTGTCCCATGAAACATTTTGCAGATCAAAAATTTTGGCTTATAAAGAAACATCAGACCAACAGCAATTACTTAAATAAATAAATAAATGTACGTAAATTTGTCAATTTTAGGTTCTGTATGAACAAATGAAAATAATATGTAAAAAAATCTAAATTTGAAAAATACGGGAAGTCGATTTTTCGGCTCATCTACTTCATACTTAAAGAAGTAATTATAATATAAACAGAATGCCTTAAAATATCTGAAATATAGAGCTTTCTAATGTTACCATGGTTGGGAAAATTTAAATAAAATTGTTGCCTCAGTACCCAATACTACTGCAAATTTTTGTTTGGACACCTGTATATAATATATATCTACATAAATTTTCCATTAATTTCATAATTTAAGAACTTCTTAAAATTTATATATTTCTTATGTGTTCCCAAAAATTGTAAAATACGACATTGAATATCCTAAGAAGACGACATTATTTAGAAAATCACCTTTTCTTGTTGCCTGTATTTTCCCCATATCTGGGGGTTAATCCTCAATCTAGAGCACTACCCCGAATATATTATTAAACATTTCTGAAATATGTTTTAACGTTATACTTTCCAATTACAATGTTAAAGGGCCATGGACAAAATCAGTTTCAACCCTGTTATTTAGTCAATAGAACGTTAAATGATAAAGTGTAAAAACAGAAAAAAAGAATATATAAAATTGCACTGATTTCACCAAAAGATTGGCACTTCAGTCTTACATTATCACTTTTATTAATAGTTTTTTCAGACACAGAATTTGAGTTGACACTTATGACGTGTGATTATGTGATTATGTGAGATGAGATCTGAAAGAAGCCCCATCTTGGGCAACCCAGACCGCCTACAGGATTATCCGACCCCTACCGGTAAGAAAAATACAGCTGTACTGAAAGTGTACGCATTCTGTGTTGCCATCTATTGTACTTGACAACCTATTTGGGTTTAACCCATCAACAGAATCTCTTTTTTACACAAATGAAAATAATGCAAAACTAGAGTAAAGTGCAACCCAGAAAAGCTTCTATATAAGTTCTAAATATTTTTGTTCAAAATAAAAATTCTGTTTGGTTTGGCAACTTTTGCAGAATCTTTCCTACTTTCTGAAAGGTTTTACATCGGTATGTTTAAGGATATCTACTCGATATAAAGCAATATTTATCAATACTTATTTTGACTCAAACTCTTAACTAAATGAATATAGAAAAAATATGCCGGTTTAAGAAAGTTTTAGATAGATATTTGCAATCATCCAGACCAAAAAGTTTTATAAAAAATTAAAATTTATAAGTTTCATAGGAGTTTTTAGAAATATGCAAAAAAAATAATTCTGACACCCTTAGGCTTAGTACGCCAATATAATTCACCAAAACCATACTACAGTCCTTCAAGTATCATACAGGGAAATTTTTGTCTTTCTAAACATCCCAGGGAAAGATTTTACAGGTTCTTTTTTAGGATTCATTTGAGACAAATGAAACATTTCCACGATTATTACTGAGTTTGAGTGCAAAGACGACGATCAAAATCATGAATTTTGGTGGGTACGTTTTCAGATTCGTTTTTAAATTATTAAATATTAAGTACCCCAACAGCAGGGATAGGGTTAAAGAAAATCAGCTGGATTTTAAGTACCCCAACAGCAGGGATAGGGTTAAAGAAAATCAGCTGGATTTCAAGTACCCTAACGGAAGGGATAGGGTTAAAGAAATTCAGCTGGATTTCAAGTACCCCAACAGCAGGGATAGGGTTAACTAATTTAAATAATAATTCGAATCTTGTGAAGGAACGCCCAGAATTTGCTTAAGCCTCGTAATCTTTGAAGAGCTTGTTTTCGCCCTAATGTATAGCAATGATTGTATGTATAATATTCGTCTTAAAGCTGTATTAAATAAGTCCTCATCTGCACTCTCATTCAACTTCCATACCTAGCCAGTAATCCCCTTAACAGGGAAACAAGAAAAAAGCCAAAATTAAAATTTATTTTATCAATGTTCAGCAAGTTAAACAAGAATGTTTTTATAAATGTACTCAGGCGAAGGTTGCTGTTAATCCAGCATTCTCTTTTTTATTGTATTTGTGGAAGGTGACTAGAAATAACGTGAACATACCCTTTAAGTTTTTTTACATATTAGGACGTAATTAAAAGATGTTCAATCCAAATACGATAAAATTTTGAATTAGATACATATTCCTTATACAAAATAAATATTTAGTAAAATAGGAGGTTTTTAATCTTTTAAAATGAAGGGAGGAGGTCTGCGTACACAACAAATATACTGTACATGATCACAAACAGACGGAGTTAAGTGTAAGCCATTGTAGTTGATGAAGGGAGGAGGTCTGCGTACACAACAAATATACTGTACATGATCACAAACAGACGGAGTTAAGTGTAAGCCATAGTAGTTGATGAAGGGAGGAGGTCTGCGTACACAACAAATAAACTGTACATGATCACAAACAGAAGGAGTTAAGTGTGAGCCATTGTAGTTGATGAAGGGAGGAGGTCTGCACTTTGCGTACACAACAAATATACTGTACACTACATGATCACAAACAGGAGTTAAGTGTGAGCCATAGTAGTTGATGAAGGGAGGAGGTCTGCGTACACAACAAATATACTGTACATGATCACAAACAGAAGGAACATCAGAGGGAACACAATCCTGAAAGTTTTGCATTTATATAAATGTTTTAAATATTGTGTTTAATCAAGAATGCGAATTATATTGTTATTTCTTTAATTATTGGAGGATTTCCCTAATTAACAACTTGTTGGAACAGTTGATAGCGTTTAATTGATAAAAAATGTGTAAAAAACACCGGCTTCCACTGGCAATTGATTAGAACCAAATCATGGTACCCCATCAAATAAGTCCAAGAGCAAGGCCAGCTAAGGCGGCCCTGTACAAATTGTTGAATAGATACTTAAACTAAGAAACTTGCCAAAAAAATTATTTTGACCATTACTTTTGAAACCGCAAGAAAACCGCTTTTTTGGCAATCCTCAGATTTTAATTTTAAATGATGTTTTTTTTATCATTTTGGAATTCGCAAATACAGTTTTAAAAGACTAAATTTAAAGAAATTACATTGTTTGAAAATTCGTCAATCTATCAGCAAATTTAGCTGCAAAATCGTCAATTTTTCTTCAACGCACGTACACCTTAAGACCAACACCTTGGCAATTAAAAAAAATTATTTTTATTTTTCTGTTTGGTGTCATATTTTTAAAATGTGCTTATTTGTTCATATATATTAAGAAATGGCCGACCTAAAAGCATTTCAAAAAAACTTGCTAGCTTGGCTCTTGCACTTGTAGGACGGGGTACCATGATTTGGTTCTAATCAATTGCCGGTGGAAGACTGAGTTTGTACGCAGCAGATTTTTGTATAATAAAACTTTATTTTTCCAACAAGGTATTAATTAGAGAAATTCTCCAATAATTAAAGAAATTACAATATTTAATTCGTATTTTTGATCAAAAACACCTCGTACTTACTCATCGTAGCGCCTGTCAGATGAGAGTGTATGGATTCTCACCATGCAGTGCTATGCAGACTACAGAGTATGCTCTTGACTTTATCAATTTGAACTTAAGAGGGTTTGTCTGTCTGTGCTATTGCTTACATACAGAGAACACTCTGCTAAACCCTACTATTTCTTCGGTTAGTGTACTGCAGACATAGATTAATAACAATATAGATAGAACACTAGATGTCGTCTTTTCAAGATTTAAAGGTTTTTCCGTTCACAATTATCCTGTGGCAGAAGCTCAAAGGAGTTCCCCGCAGGCAGCATTGAATTACAAGACAGAGAGAGAGCATGTGCATAATTCCTTTGGGCCTCTGCCTCAAGGGTATTGTGAACGAAAAACTCCTAAATCTTAAAAAGACTACATCTGGTGTTCTATCTGTATTGTTATTAATCTATGACTGCAGATAACTGCAGAACGCATCAAAAACTAAGTTGAGGGTGATAGCATCCCATTTCAAATGTGATTATCTCCTAGCTTAAACTCCAAAATATACACATAATACTCCAAAAACCTGGTATTTTCTGCTATCAACATTTTAAACTAGCATCATACATTTTTTAAAAATGACTCATGTTTTTAAATTTTCTGATTAGTCCCTTAAATCTCATTTTAGAGCTTTAAACGATTTAATAGCTTGTGGGACACCCTGTAGCACTGCACTGGGAAGAATTCATACACTCTCAAATGATACCGGTACTATACTACTATGTAAAACAGTGTCCTGTATATGGTCCTTTCTTTGAAAAATACCCACAATGTCCCCAAAATTTTAAATTAAGCTAATCGAATCTTACCACTCATATTTTCTAAAAAATGGGTAATATGTATTATCAAACAGGGGAACAACGCTGAAAACTCCATTCAAAGTAACGTACAAATATATTTACAGACTATATACTATATAGACAGCAAAATTGGGACAAAAGTAAGCATATCCCTCTAGTGAGATTTTTTACTGTTGTGTCCGTCCATATATCATTATATTGCACTGTGAGCGTAAACTAATTTAACTGTTCTGAATATTCCTGTCCCAGAAATCTTTTAATTTGACAAATTAAACATAAATTTTTATGTAAAGTTTCTCACTTTAACTTTTTTGTTGATGGATGCGTTTTAAATAAAAAAGTCTTTCACGAAAACTCTGACAGGTTAATTGATTGTTGAATTTTAGACCAAAACTGGATTGTATTCAATAAAATTGAATGAAAACGAAAAATGCTAAATCTTGATGTTTGTTAAAGCAAATAAAAAATGTCAATAAAGAGACACGAAATTGTGGAATTGGAAGACGACCTTAAAGCAATTATTAATTGTTTTGATGGTTGATAAATAAACTTTTTACAAAACGTATTAAGTGAAATGGGTCAAAATTTTTGGGCCTTATGTTTCTTGGAATATTTAAGGTCATTGGTTTGAAAAGTCGTCTTGATATTCCAGAGGTTTCTGGTTCACATTGTACTTTAAATAGAAATAATATTTGTCTTAAAGATTTTTAAATTTCCGAAAAAGTACTTCTTGAAATAAATATTGAATAAAGGATTAAGTTATAATCTACAATTTGAAAAATTTAAATCTCAAAATTTATTTTCATTTAGAAACCAGAACAAAATGTTAACCAAAAATAACCAACAGAACCAGAAATAACCGGAAAAAACCAAAAAAAAAACACAGAAATTACCGGAAATAACCAAAAAGAACCAAAAAGAACCAAAAAAAACAAAAAGAACGAAAAATAACGCGGATATTTTCTTAAATTTAAACAAAGGTTTAATGCCGGGAGTATTTGCGAAAAATGAAAGGGGGTATAGGCTTACGGCAAAAAAAGCGCTTTTGATCGCTACTAATCTTACTTTTATCTGTTGTGTTTATAAGGAGAAAATTGTTAAAAACGACTCATACTAAAGATTGTAGCGTCCATACAAATTTAGAAAGAATTGCTACATTCAACTCGGATCTCAAAATAATCAATTTAATTCCAAACAAATCTTTCAGATATTACAATAGTCATTGATTATTTTTCGACGCATTTGTTTAAAGTTAATATTTCATAATATTTTTGATTTTATGTTTTTAAGATAATATTTACTAGCGCTGAATTTATTAACATTCATGGAAAATATGAAAATGTCGTCTTTATTATCACAAATCCTCGAACCAGGAATAAATGATTTCAAAAGAAACTCTGAGATCATAAAAAAATATCATGAAATATCAACTATATACAATTGCATCGAAAAATTATCGATGATCATCAGTTGTAATATCTGAATGATTTGTTTGGAATTAAATTGATTTTTTACGATCTGAATTGAATGTTGCAACTTTCTGAATGTGGATGGACTCTATACGTTCTTTGGTATGGGTAGTTTTTTACAATTTCCTCCTGATAGACGCAAGCGCAACAGATAGAAGTAAAATTAGTAGCGATTAAAAGCGATTATTTTTCGCCGTAGGCCTATAACCCCTTTCATTTTTCGCGAACACTCCCTTTAAAGATTACCGTTGTGAATCGGACATGCCCCTCTTTGAGTGGAGAGCCACTTAAAATTAGGTCAATAGTCCCTTTAATTTTAAGTAGAGGCTATTTCAGATTTGTTATCATTCTCTTTAAGCATAAACATAACTTGACATTAAAGCAGTTGGTGCTTATTTGTTGTTTTACGGTTCGTGGCGATTCATTGATTTTGTTACATCATTGGGGCTGGGCGTCGTTCCTGAGAAACGATCGTTCTTTCACGGGAAAGAACGGAACAGAACGGAACGGAACACATGATACATGATTACATTACATTGCATGAAAGCAAAGCACAAAATTTCCAACTGCGTAAGTTAAAACTTTTATATTATGAATCTTGGAAGCAGGCATTGATCTTCAACTTCAGTAAAACTATGGATTAATGTATTCCTCTTCTATATCCCGACGTGGTTATACCCTGCACCGGGATTACTTTAATTCAAGGATTAAGTATTTACCCTTCAATTTTGAAATGCCCACAATTGTAGATTATTTTCAACTATGGGTTTAATGGACTAACCAGGATGAGATGCGTTCGGTTTCTTTTTTTCAATTCAATCAAGTTTTAATTTATAATTTATTAATCTTAAACTTACGGAGTTGTTTTGTTCTACTCTTTTATTGGTTCATAGACTACGTCTATTATCCCTTTAAAGGAATTGTAAGCGTAATGTCAATCGACACCCCATACAAAGATGGCATTGCCCGATTTACAATGGTACCCTTGAAACCTAAATCTGATCAAAAATGTGGAAGATTGATTCTTTTAAGCAAGAAAAGGATATACCATTGTAAATCGGCAATTGTCATCTTAACATTGTCACTTGAAATCAAGCTCACAAATATTGTCTCTTGAAATATAAAAATGACTAATTATTCTAACCTTGCTTTTGTATCAATCCAGATAGCGATTTCTTCGTAACTCATGGACTGAAACTGCTCCATGATATTTACTGGTTCATCCTTAATTTATCTACAGTGAGAACCAGAATATAGTAGAATAAGAAGACGACATTAAAGTAAAACGCAAGTGCAATTGATGTTGTTACAAAGCAAATATTTTAGCTATTAAAGGCACTGTAAAGGAAAAATGAGAAGGGGGTATAGGATGAAACCTGAGAATCTCATCAGGCGTTAAACGATATATATAAGACATTATTCGATAATTCTGTTTTTTTTTGACAAAATAGCAAACAAACATACAAAATATCGAGCTTAAATGTGTGCTTAATACAAGACTACATTTATAGTTTTTTTTTATTACAATAAATCAGAGAAGTTAAATTTTTTTAAAAACTTTTATTGATTATTACCTTCTCTTTTCCATCCTCCTCATCCTTCACTGTAGTTCGGTTGTTCTTTCTTTTCCTGGGCAAAAAGTAGAATGCACAAAACAATTTCGGAATTCAACCAAAACAAGAAACATGACAGACACTGTCGTCATTATTATACCAAGTTATCCCTTATTTTAAAAGTGACATGCCCCATTTACAAATGGTACAAATGGTTAAAAATACATGGTTGATTCACAACGATACCCTTTAAACCTGATCATGCAATGAATGAGATATATCCAAGTTTTTCTAATAAAAATTTATGTTTTCAATTGTGGGTTCTGCACACAACGGTACTATAAGTGGCTTTCGGATTTATGAATCAGAGGCAATAAAGGAAACTGTTAATCATACAGGGTGTCCCACGAAACATGACATTTAATAAATAGCTATTTTAGTTAAACAAATCTTTTGCTTAATTATATTTTACTTTGAAATCAATTTTGATATAATATGACTCCCATATAATATTTTTATTGATCTTTGGTATCACACAACTTAACTTACTATGGAAAAAGACATTCTAAACTATTCACCAACTGTCATGTTTCGTGGGACACCCTGTACATGCTGCTCTGCTAATGTAGAATTACTTAAAATTCCGTCTTCAACCCTCTAAGAGTCAACATTATTAAAGGTAGGGACTTACTGGCCATGGTACAGTGAAACCCTTAATAACGAATACATAGAAAGAATTCATCAAATGTTGTATTCTTCACTTTCTGATAATGGAATATTGCAGATATTTAGTTTTTTAATTAAATGATTATATGGACCTCTTTAAAACTGTTTCCGCATATTCATGGCTATTTATTTATTTTCGCAAATAATGAAATTGACGTAATATAGTATAAAACTCATTGAAAAATTGTCAAGACGACATTTGATAAATTCTTCCGATTAAGGGTTTCACTGTAGCTGAAAGTGCAGTATTGTACGTAGAGAAAGACTTTAGGATTCATTTGATACCAATGAGACATTATTACGGTGTACAATTTTTAAATAAAAGCGTAAAGTTGTAATTGCAATAATTCACCATTTGTTTCAGTCAGAAGAAGAATTATTTTTTACAACTATATAATAATCCGGACAAAACACGTGAAAAAGAATATTTTATGGATTAATTTGATGTTTAGGAAATTTATTTCTTAAAAGAAACTATCGATAAAAGCCATATTAGAACCGTAGAATTTATTTTTTCATTTTATTATTACCTTAACTGCATCTATAGTATTATTCGCAGATTTTTTCAAAGTGTTGTCTTCACATTAAAAATAAAGAAAACCTTAGCTGAAATAATTTTCAATAGCCTGCAAGATTTTAAAGGAATTTAAAACTTATTTTTAATGATATAAGTTAATATTTCTAAAACTAAATAACGAAAAGTTTTGACTTAAATTTTAAGTTCATGGTTAAATGCCACTTCTGACTTAATTTAAACCTGAACTTTAACCGTGAGGTTAAATATTTAACCCTGTGGTTAAATATTTAACTCGCCGAAATCGACGAGTTAAAATTTAAACACAGGTTTAAAATCTTGAAATCCTGCATTTTCCCTATTTTGTCCATTATTCAATCATCATTCAGCTGCAGCTGAGAAAGCGGCATTCAACTTTACGATATATTTAAAAGTGAAAACCTTGTTAAAGAAATTTCATGTTTTAGATAAATTAATTTTTGGAAATTTGGATGTAAACCCAAAAAACGGTTGTATGTTTTGTTTTCGGTTACGTAAGAACAGCTGATTAGCGATGGTTATGTAATATTCTCCGTAAATTCTTTTCTCTGATTGGTTCAGATTTTCCCGGGAAATTCAAATTCATTATTCATTATTTCACAGAACTTTTAACCTCGAGCTTAAAATTCGCGCATTCTTTAGTTTTAGACTCTGTTTAGTTCAGTTCAGTTTGCATACATGCAATTAGTTTAAAGAATGGTATTAATTACATGTTTTGTCCATGTTATTACAGAATTGTAAAAAACGTTTATTCTGCTGACTGAAACAGCTGGTGAAATATTACAAAGAACAATACGCTCTTATTTAGAAATTGTACACCGTAAAATGTCTCATTGGTATTATATGAATTCTAAAGTTGTTTGCAGTCTGCACTTCAGCCTAACTACCATGTCTAGTGAGTCGCGATGAAAAAGCTGCAATTCTTTTTATAACACAAATTTAGGCCATGAATTACCCCCCCCCCCCCCACACGAAATGTTGGTTTATTTTCATATCCCTTTTCTACGTACTGCAACTAATAATAATGATCAGTGTAGTTGACTAAGCAAAATACACTCGTCAGAATCAAGCGTACATTTTCCTCCAAATGTCCTGACGGGAGGTGAGGGGCTTTTGGGGTCCTACCTCTTCAGCAATCTCAATTACCTTGACATTTCTTTTAAAAAAAGTTAACAACCTCTACTTTTTTACTCTACAGAGGTTTGGTCCATTACCATCACCGAATTTTAAATAAATAAAAATCTTTTGATTAAAAGGAAGAATTTAAATTTTTAAAAAGCTCTTGAAAAACGGATATGTGTCACATCGTTTCATTTTTCCATTTTTTTAAAACCTCCCTAACCATTAAAGAATACATATTAAAGGAATGTTAATGATATTTTTTAATGCATTTAAGGAATGTAATCTAAACTATAATCAATATTTCAAAAAAGTATAACCATTTTTAAAATTAATGATTTGATAAATACAAATTTGACCAAATTTTGAGGAAACCCGTTATTTGGGTTCCTTCATAAAATTTTTCTAAATCCTTATTTTATAATGACAATATTTATTAACTTGTTATTTAAATCATTTACGGTTTTTCCAAATTACTTTTAGTATAAACTAAATTAGTGTAAGAGCTTTCATTACTAATCTTTGAATTTGAATGAAGAAAGAATAATCTTAAAATAATTCCAAAAATTGACTTCTACATTTTTTACTTTTAATTTTGTATTATCATTGATCACCATAGTTTCAGTAGAAGTAAATATTTCCATTTACTGCAGATAACGCCGATTGAAGGATTCATAACTCTAATTGGATAATAAGATAGATAGAAAGATAGATGTCACCGCCATACTATTTCTATTGGTCCAGAATAGACACCAAACACATGACTGATTGGATCAGTAGTGTGATCGTAAAGTCACAGCGGAACTAGCTTTGTCTTATCAAGTATGAATTAGATAATTAATGTTTGTAATTTAGATTTTTTTAAATTTTGGTTTCGCTACAAAAGTGAATTGTGCTTTTCTACTGCAGGACAAATTAAAGGAGTTTTCAGATTTAAGGTTTTTTATGCCCTGGGTGGCCTCTTTATAATCTATGGTTAACATATCCTGAAACCCATATATTCCCAGATGAGCTGGGGTAAAATTTTCACTTCTTTCTTATGGGTTTAAACGTATAATATCACCCCAGCTGAGTACACCTTTTAATATTTGCGAATTTTTTGCTATGAAGTTCCCGCATTCTTTTGAATAGTCATCTTCCAGCATTAATATTTGGGATTTTCTTTAATATGTACTTTTTAAAAGTTTAAACTTTATATTTCTTAATATTTTCCAGGGCATAAATTATCTAAAACCCTACTGTTTGAAGGGGGCTTGTAAAGTATTTTCGCCAAAAACTTTATACAGGGTGTCCCAAAAAACATGGGAATTCAGTGACGAATTCGATATCGTCTTTTTAACTAATTCTTTGATTTAGTTTAGTGATACCTACTGAGAAAGCTGTAATCTGTTAGACTTTCGTCTGCTATGTTCACATTTTGTTTGTTTATGTTTTGACTGCATACGGTTGTACTTAGTAAAACAAGAAAATTGCAGTATACAAACAGAGTAAACTTGTCCGTCCTCACTGTTCATCTTGCGGAGACATTATAGACGCATCTTTACAGTCTTTTACTCTTTTCATAAAATAAACTCTAGCAGACATAACAATATTATGGCTCTTGAAATAGGTATTACTATGCTAATTCATAACAAAGACGATATCGAATTCGTCACTGAATTCCCATGTTTTTTGGGACACCCTGTACCTCGCCTTCCTTCAACCAGAAGGGCTATAAATAGTTATAACGTGATTGGTCAAAATATAAATTAGCTAAAATTTACGTGTTATACATATTCCAAAAGTAAAATTAGAAATTTTAAATTGTAGATTAAGATTAAATGTATAAATAGCTGATCACCAATGATTTCTTTATCGCCTTTTAGTTTGACCAACAGAGGGAAGACGTTGGGTTACTGAAAGTCCCCTGGGAAAATTAAGTAAGATAACCCCCGCACAAGGCACTTTTAAGACAAAATTAAGAAAAATTTTAAAAACATTTATATTTTGAATTATAATTACCTAATAAGTGCATTGGCAGCATTTCCCCAGAGTACTTTCCCTGTTCTTTTTTCTCCCTCCTTAAATATTTTTGATTAGTTATTTTGCCTGCAGCTAGACTGCAGGGTGAGTCAAAAAAAGTGTCTGGTGCCATGCAAAATTGTGCAACTCTCCTGTATTTTGTTTTTTCAATATTTTTTGAAAATTTGTAATTTTATTTGGTACTTCTATGGCCCAAAAAAAAATTCGCGAACCTTTTTTCTCTCAAAATCAAAAGTTCAGAAAAACAAACATGTTTAAATAAACTATTTCTATCGAAATCTAAAATTTTAAAAAGATTAAATCAAAGAATCTCAGAAAATTTCTAAAATTGTAATTAGAAAATTTGCAATTTTCAGTTCTGGTATAATTTTTACGGAAAAATTGTTTTTTAATGGTTCTTAAGGTTTCAAATGAACAGCGTATATTTAATACTTCAGAATATACTAAGAAGAAAGGAACTAAAGAATTCAAATAATTTTTCCTTAAAAATTAACCCAGACTGTAGCTATAGACTTTTTAAATATATATATTTATATAAACATAGGCTGAACTATACTGTAGCTATAGACTTTTTAAATATATATATTTATATAAACATAGGCTGAACTAGACTGTAGCTATAGACTGTTTAAATATATATATTAATATTTATATAAACATAGGCTGAACTAGACTGTAGCTATAGACTCTTTAAATAACATATATTTATATAAACATAGGTTGAACTAGACTGTAGTTATAGACCATTTAAATATATATATTTATGTAAACATAAGCTGAACTAGACTGTAGCTATAGACTGTTTAAATATATATATTTATGTAAACATAGGCTGAACTAGACTGTAGTTATAGACCATTTAAATATAAATATTTATGTAAACATAAGCTGAACTAGACTGTAGTTATATACCATTTAAATATATATATTTATATAAACATAGGCTGAACTAGACTGTAGTTATAGACTCTTTAAATATATATATTTATATAAACATAGACTGAACTAGACTGTAGCTATAGACTGTTTAAATATATATATTTATATATACATAGGCTGAACTAGACTGCACCTAGACTGTTTAAATAACATATATTTATATAAACATAGGCTGAACTAGACTGCACCTAGACTGTTTAGATATAAATATTTATATAAACATAGGCTGAACTAGACTGTAGCTATAGACTCTTTAAATATATATATTTATATAAACATAGGCTGAACTAGACTGTAGCTATACTCTTTAAATATATATATTTATATATACATAGGCTGAACTAGACTGCACCTAGACTGTTTAAATAACATATATTTATATAAACATAGGCTGAACTAGACTGCAGCTATAGACCGTTTAAATATATATATTTATATAAACATAGGCTGAATTAGAATGCAGCTATAGACCGTTTAAATATATATATTTATGTAAACATAAGCTGAACTAGACTGTAGCTATAGACTGTTTAAATATATATATTTATATAAACATAGGCTGAACTAGACTGCACCTAGACTGTTTAAATATATATTTAAATATATAGATACGGATTAGCGCATTTTTGAAGGGATTAAATATTTAAAAGTTCCAAGTTCTCTAAAATCAAAATGTTTACCTGATGAAAGGATGGTACCGGGAGAATAACCTCCTGCATGTCTGGGTCAGGCTTAAACAATTTATAATATTTAAGGACTGAAAAAGTATTTAATTTGATATTAACATTTAACAAGATTGAAATGTCTGATTTATAAATTTATCTAATCAAGCTTTATCTACTCAATTATATATTATATAAATCTACTTGTTTAAAATTTATTATTTAAACAACTAATTGTAGATTATTATTCAAGATCTGGTATAAGTTTCTATAGGATACCGTTGTGAATCGGACATATTCATCTTTCCCCTTAAAATCTGATTCAAATTGTATCTATTAAATCATAGTCATGAATCATGATTAAAGGTATTGCCTTCATCTTAATTAAGGCCCCAAAAAAAGTGTCAACTCAACTATTTTATCAAACATATTAAAATCTAGAATTTGAAAGAAAAAAATCGTTTCTTTTTCTATAAACAACAAGCATTGAACTGGCATATAACTATTAAGAGTAAAAATTAAAAAGTTAATAAAATAATAAGAAGAAATTGCATGAAATCTCTGAAGAAACGTAGAACTGAAATGGTTTGAATTCTGATGGCTTTATAGCTCACATATATGCAAGTTAGAAATTTTGGCTCAAGTATTGAGCTCCATTTATAACTCTATGAATTAATAATCAATTCCTCTTCGATATCCCGTAATGGTTATACCCTGCAGGGACAACTTTAATTTAGAAATCAAGCAATGATCCTCAAAAATAGAGCTTCCCAGTTCCCACATTGGATATCAAGATATAGTGTAATGATGGTACAATATATGTTGATCTTTTAGCGATCATCGGCTCAAGGGGTTTTAGGATCGTTGTGATCGTTTTTACAACGATCCTCTGCTGATGGAAATATAAACCTAGAGTGTATATATCAATGACAGTTGAAATAATGCTAAGTTTGCAGTTATTTTTAGACCAAGCGAAGCCGAGTTATAAATAGACCAAGCGATGCCATCCCTTATCTCAGGGTAGCGTAGTGCAAGGGGTATTGATCCGCCGAGCCAGGGAGCTAGGGATGGAACCCTAGCGGGGGATGGCGGGTCAAACAAATGCTTACAGATGAGGCAGTTCGTTGTGAACCCTTTCGATGAGCGGAGGCAAATTGGTTCTATAGTTTCTCAACCGTATTCTACCTCATTTTCGCTACTCGATCGTATAGTATATTTTGATTTTGTTGTATAAAGTAATAATAAATTGTAAATCATCTCTCGGAAAAGTATTAGTGATGAGAAGTTGATTTACGTAAAATTTGGCATATTTAACAATAACGTTCAAGATTAACAATATCCACACAATAGTTCCGATCTATAAATAATTAGGTAAATAGATAAAATAAAATAAATATGAGACCTCTGAAACGTAGAACTGGAAAGGTTCAGAGTGTGGAGATGAAGATGTGCTTAAGCTTCTATTCTTGTTGTTCATGCTGTTGTTGCTGAAGCTGTTATTGTTGTTGATGTTGTAGTTGCTGAAGCTGTTGTTGTTGTTACTTATGTTGTTTGCGCTGTAAACACGTAAACTATGTTTGTTTCGGAAATATCTGACGTAAACTTCATTACTTCGATTATTTTTGATATTTTGTTTTACAATATAAAACTATTCTTTCACATTTTAAATCATCAATATGAAGATAAAAAAGATCTACCTTTGAAAATTGAAAGATGGAAAACTGACCGCTAACTCGTTCAAGGATAATGTTGATACTTTCCTGGACTGAAATATGTATCAAGTTTAGGAAAATATTTAATTAAATATTTAAACAAACATAAACTAAACTGATAAGGAACCGAGTTCTTGCAACAAACTCTGATCCTCTAATCCTTTTATCTGGTAAAACCTTGGATTTCAAACTATTAATTCTTTTAGATCAAAAAATTTATATAAAATATATCCCGGTTTACAAATTTAGGTTGCAAAGATATTGGGATTAGAACATTTGAGTTTGCGGCCAAAAATCAGTATCAAAGTACATCAAAGTATTTCCATTGATATAAAAACAACAGCTAGAACAACAAAAATCTAAAGTTATAAAATACAGGGATATGGAAAATTTGAATTTGTGACAAAAACTCAATTCTTTTCCAAATAAACGACGACATCTCTCATTATTACTAAAGAAAGGTTTAAGGCACCATTGTGAATCATACATGACACTCTTTTAAAAAAGGGCCACTCTATCCATTTACAGTCTCTGTAAGGCATGATATCGATACAATGGAATTTAATTTAGTTAGAATTATCAGTTTACTTTAGACCTGAGCAGATGGAGCTGAGTTCCTTCTATTTTCAGAACCTAATCTTTTCTCTGAAATTAGTAATTATATATTAATAATAATAAAGACAGAACAGAACGCTTGATACAGGGTGTCCCACGAAACATAACAGTTGGTAAATAATTTGGAATGTCTTCTTCTCTACACTGCAGTAAAACATATTAAAGACTTTTTGTATTTTTTTTAAATTATTCACCAAATGTTTCGTGGGACACCCTGTTACTCCTTTGGGCTTCTGCCTTAGAGTTATTGTGAACGAAAATCTCCTAAATCTTGAAAAAACGACATCTAGTGTTCTTTCTGTATTTTTATTAATTTCTATCTTAGTAATAGTTGAGAATATTCAGATTCCTAAGGGTTTAAAGGACTGATTCATCTTGGATAATGTAAACAACAATAATGGGATTAAAGTAAACAAATAAACCTTGTTCTGCTTAGGAGTTTCTCTTGGTTAATTTAAACAACATTAGTGGGATTAAAGTAAACAAATAAACCTTGTTCAGCTTGGGAATTCCTCGATTGTTAAATGTAAACAACATTATTGGGATTAAAGTAAACAAATAAACCTTGTTCTACTTAGGAGTTTCTCTTGGATAATTTAAACAACATTAGTGGGATTAAAGTAAACAAATAAACCTTGTTAAGCTTAGGATTTTCTCTTGGATAATTTAAACAACATTATTGGGATTAAAATAAACAAATACACCTTTTTCAGCTTGGGAATTTCTTGATTATTGAATGTAAACAACATTATTGGGATTAAAATAAACAAATAAACCTTGTTAAGCTTGGGAATTCCTTGATTGTTAAATGTAAAAAACATTATTGGGATTAAAATACACGAATAAACCTTGTTCAGCTTGGGAATTTCTTATAAACCTTGTTCAGCTTGGGAATTCCTCGATTGTTACAAATAAACCTTGTTAAGCTTGGGAATTCCTTGATTGTTAAATGTAAAAAACATTATTGGGATTAAAATACACGAATAAACCTTGTTCAGCTTGGGAATTTCTTATAAACCTTGTTCAGCTTGGGAATTCCTCGATTGTTAAATGTAAACAACATTATTGGGATTAAAATACACGAATAAGCCTTGTCCAGCTTGGGAATTCCTTATAAACCTTGTTCAGCTTGGGAATTCCTTATAAACCTTGTTCAGGTTGGGAATTCCTGGATTGTTAAATGTAAACAACATTATTGGGATTAAAATACACGAATAAACCTTGTTTAGCTTGGGAATTCCTTGATTGTTAAATGTAAACAACATTATTGTCAGCTTGGGAATTCCTCCTGGTAAAAATAAAGACAAGTATAAATATAAAACCTTGCTCAGCCTGGGAGTTTCTTCTGGTATACGAAGGTGTTGTCAGAGCGCTTCTGCCAAGCTCCTTAAATCCTTCCTAAAAATGGAAAAGATATTTATTTTTAGGATAAATGCTATTTTTGAATCAATGACTCCGTTCTTTTTTTATCTAAAAATAAACAAAATTTATTCATTATCTGAGAGAAGATCTTGTTTTTACGTAATTTAAAAATATTTTCTATAAATTTGAAATTTATATTTCTTCAAGTTTAAGGATTACAGTTAGTGATGTAGTAGTCTTACATGCAGTGCTGTGTTCGGCGTTTATCTCGATACAAAGAAGACGACTTTTATAATTATGTTTTGATCGTTAGCAAGCTTCTTTTCAAATTTCAAGTTTACAAGTAAACAAAGAAAAGGTGTTAATTGAAATATTTCCATGCTGTTTAAAAGCTTCGTAAAAATCATAATTGAAATCGAAAGTCGTCTTCATTGTATTGAAATAAACGATAACTAAAGTATAATTCTTTATGATATAATTTGTTGATTATTACTTAAGAAAAGAAAATGATGGATTCGATTAAAATAAAAGTTTAAAAATACAAATAAAAGTCTTTTTCTGATTTAAGAAACAATATTTAATCCAAATAGGTTGTCAATTGTACAATAGATGGCAACACAGAATGCGTACACTTTCAGTACAACTGTTTAAACGTCATAAGTGTCAACTCAAATTTTCTGTCTGACAAAACTATAAATAAAAGTGATATTTTTAGACTAAAATGCTTATCTTTTAGTGAAATTAGTGCAATTTTATATGTTCTTTATTTCTGTTTTTACACTTTTTCATTTAACGTTCTATAGACTAAATAACAGGGTTGAAACTGATTTTGTACATAACCCTTTAACATTGTAATTCGAAAGTATAACATTAAAACATATTTCAGAAATGTTTAATGATATCTTTGGAGAAGTGCTCTGGAAAGGTCTAACCGAGGATAAACCCCCAGATCCAGGGGAAATACAGGCAAAAAGAAACGGTAATTTTCTATTGAAATGTCGTCTTCTAAGGATATTTGAATTTTTTTCTTAAATGTCGTATTTCACTATTTTTGGGAACATGTAAGAAAATATATAAAAATTTTTAAAATCGCTTTATTTATGAAATTATTGGAAAGTCTATGTAGATATTATAAACAGGGTGTCCCAAACAAAAATTTAGAGTAGGGGTATTGGGTACTGCAGAGGCAACAATTTTTATTAAATGTTCACAATCATGTTAACAGTAGAAATCTTGATATTTCAGTTATTTCCAGGCATTCTTTTTATGTTACAATCACTTCTTTAATTATGGAGCATGAGCCGAAAAATCGATTTCCCAGATTTTTCAAATTTTGATTTTTTACATATATTCATTTTTTCATAAATAACCAAAAAATTCACAAATTTAGACAATTTTGCTTTTATTTAACAAAATTGAAATCTGAACCAAACTCTTTATATCTCCAGTAATATTGAAAGCACAATAACGCAGACCACTTTTTGGAAATGCCAGGGCTAGGAGAATTATGTGATAGTTGTTTCAAGAATCATACATGTTAAAGTAGATAGAAGGCTAAATGTCACAAATAAATTCAAATACCAAAGACGACTTTCAAGTCGTCTTGCTATTGTCATGTTTTGTGGGACACCCTGTATAAACGTAGATAGCTTATGCACGCAAAATCACCAAGAATACTTCTAGAGGTCAAAGTGTACTTCAATGATAAGCGGGGTGGTTTGGTGTTTTAATGGATTTCATAATAGAGTGTAAAATAACTCCGGGAATGGAACTATTTGAACAACAATATTTCACTGAGCAATATATCATATTGACGAGAACTGAAGAAGGACATGAGACAGACTAAACTAACTTAAATTTATCTCTACAGAACTCATGTACACCACAAGTACTCAATGACATAGAACAGCCAATGTTCACAACCAACCTAGTTAATCTATATAATAGGAATATCTTTAAAACATCTCTGTACATTTATATCTTTCAAGATGAAAAATGTCGTCTTCTGCGCAATCTATCTTTATCTATGAATCTAACCTACAGTTTACACTTACCAGTAAAATTTCCTTTCCTGTGATTCTTGACATAGTTACATGTTCCCTAAATAGAATAATTCAAAATTTTGCATAATATTCTACGAAAAAGAGATAGAATATATTTTGGCTCTTTGGATGAAATGTGGGAACATTTGGCATTTTTTGATAACAAAGTTAAGATCCTTTAAGCACAAAAAGTTAAACAAAATGGAGATTTTTTCATAAAATAAATTTAATTCAGCTTAAACGGTTCTGCTTTATAAGATTAAGTGCACAGTGCACACAATATTTATTTTTTCAAATTATATTGAAATAAGTATAAAAAACAGTCTTAAAAAAATTGATTACAAAAAATTATGGACAAAAAAACTAACTTTTAAATGGAAATTTGTCATAGTACCAAAAAACTAGATCTTTGCCTTAAATCAAACAGTTCTCCTTGTAATGATAAACTAATTCAATTTTTGATTTTTGAAGATTTCTTTTCTGATGATATGTCCAGCAGATTTTTATGCTTTTTCTTGTTAAATTCTCAATTATTGTTGGCAAAAGCAAACTTAAACGCTATCATTTAAACTTAAACGATATAATTTAAATTTAAATGCTATCATTTAAACTTAAATGCTATCATTTAAACTTAAACGTTACCATTCAAACTTAAACGCTATCATTTAAACTTAAACGCTATTATTTAAACTTACTTTTTTCACTAAGATATGTTAACTAGAGCAACCTCCAGAAGTTAGGCCAAAGTAAACCTTACTACCTTCGACAATATTAACTAGCGTAAACTCCAGTAATGAGGCAAAGATAATTACTTCCTTCGCCAAATTATGTTAACTAGAGCAAACTCCAGAAGTGAGGCAAAGATAATGCTTACTTCCTTCGCCTAATAATGTTCACTAAAGCAAACTCCAGAAGTGAGGCTAAGATACAACTTACTTCCTGCGCCAAATAATGTTAACTAGAGCAAACTCCAGAAGTGAGGCAAAAATAATGCCTACTTTCTTCGCCGAATAATGTTCACTAGAGCAAACTCCAGAAGTGAGGCTAAGATAAAACTTACTTCCTTTGCCAAATAATGTTAACTAGAGCAAAGTCCGGTAATGAGGCAAAGATAATTACTTCCTTCGACAAAATTATGTTAACTAGAGTAAACTCCAGAAGTGAGGCAAATACAATACTTACTTCCTTCGCCAAATTATGTTAACAAGAGCAAACTCCAGAAGTGAGGCAAAGATAAAGACAGTGCATGAGAGAAACCAGATATCAAGAAACTTGATGTAAGAAACCTAAATGGAAAAATGTGTTATCTATTATTAAAAATAAAAATAATGGTTAACATGGATAGGCCTATCAGAAACAATAATGGCATTATTTGTTTAGTGAATAAAACGAATGCCTAAAATAGTTCTGAGCCATAGTACTTACCCTCGGCAATTGATCGCTCCCTGTCGTCTTCGTCATCGTGATAAAAGAAAGCCATGTGGCAGTCCCAAGCGTTACTCTTCCAGGAACTGTACACAGTCAATAAACTGCTCATTGTTCAATTAAGTAATGGCGTCTTACGTGAAACTTTTTGAAATGCTGGGTTATCATTTGATTATTTATCTTGACACATAAGCTATAATGAACTTGTCGATCCAATTTTTAAGCAGATATAGTTCTATTTGTAAGAGCTTTGAATTGTAAGAGCGCGGTCAGTTATCTGAAGGGTTTCCATTTGCAAAATTGCGCATAACTTGATATGTTGATGATTAACTTATCCGAACAAGTTCAAAGTGTATCTTGTCATATGCCACAACAAAAAATTGTATTGCAGTAGGACAACAAATTACTTTTCTGTGATTTGGTTGTAATAGATATGAGAAGAATAATACAAATTTAGTGCACTATTCTGCAAAAGCTTACCGCGTGTATAGTATCTAGTTTTGCATTTTATCAACGGCTATTCTTTTTTAAATTCATGTACAGTGAAATCCTTAACAGCGAATACATCGAAAGAATTCATCAAATGTCGAATTCTTCACTTTCTGATAATGGAATGTTGCAGATATTTAGTTTTTAATTAAATGATTATATGGAACTCTTTAAAACTGTTTCCGCATATTCATGGCTATTTATTTATTTTCGCAAATACTGAAATATACGTAATATGGTATAAAACTCATTGAAAAATTGTCAAGACGACATTTGATAAATTCTTCCGATGTATTCGTTATTAAAGGTTTCACTGTATAATTTTTTTTTATTATTTAAATCAATTTTCAACCAAAGGAATTGAGTCTTTGCTATACAAACTCTGATTTTCAAATCCCAATATCTTTGTGACCCAATGTCGTATATCTATATTTCAAACTATGATTGAATTCTCAAAGATAAAATTATCAAAGTTTGAAATACCAAAGGCTTACCCCATTATTTTGCAAATTTATAGAGATTAGAAGATTTAAGTTTGTGGCAAAAACTCAATTCCTTTGGCCAAACTTTCCAAAAATAGAATAAAGCGGTTTTACGCATGGAACCCCTAGTCAGCTGTTTATTTCAAATGGAATCACTTGAATGCTGAAGAGCAAATGCTGTAATTCAATAACTATCTGTTTTGAGCTGACTATACCATGTAAAAAAAAAACTTCAAACCTGCATTCGGGTCTAACCAGAAAGAAATCCAGGATAAAGTTACCTAGTAAAAATATAAGTTAATATCATGCAGTTGAAAGAAAATACATGTTTAGAAGTACAACTTATATTTTCAAGTTTGACGATATTTTGGGCTTGCGACGTTCACACTTATTTAACTATCTCAATTTCATTAACGGCGTTTACAGAAGATATTTTAGAAATCATTGACGGTGCAAACCTTTAATGATTTTGTAATGATTATTTCATGTAAAAATAGCTTGACAAATTTAGTGAGAATATTCAAAAACATCTAAATACATGAAATTGTATTGCTATTATTTTGCTGTTTAGCAAATATTTCAAAAATCAGTCATGAAAAAAAGACAAAAAGAAAAAAATTGATAAAATATTTTACCAGTAGTGCAGAGGGTACATAGTAGTCAATAATATAGTGTCCAATCTGACGGGTTAAATGGAACTCTATCTCAAGTGCAGAGTAGTTTCCACCTCAATTAATTTAAATAGTAATTAAAGGGCCGGTGGCCGAATTTAAAGAATTTGAGCGGCGGTTTAAATTTAAGCCGCGGTTTAAATATGGTTGGTTCCACTTAAAATTGTATCAAATGTTTCAAAATTTAAGCCGGCGCTGAATTTAAACCGGGGTTTGGCGGATTTAAACCGCGGCTCAAATTCTTTAAATTCCATCTCGGGTGTTAAAAAAACCCAAACACTTCACTTTTTTCCTCTGACAGGCTCAATCATTATCAAATCATAATGAAATTGATATGACAGTGTCTCTTAGATGTTAGGACTCCAAGGTTTAAAAAGTATCGGATTGGGTCAACCCTGCTCACAATAAATGCTCTTTATCTCTTAATGATTTAACTAATCTGCCTACCCAGTTGGGATTGTCCATTCTCACCACACTGCTTCAGTTTACATTCAGTTAATATTTCTTCCTTGGCAACCTTCTTTTTTACCATGGCCGACATATTCAATAATAGGCCGGACATTTTAAAACTTCATGGACATTGCCAGATGTAAACTGAACTTTGATTGAATCTATTGCTGACAGTATAAATGTTGGTTGCGGTAGCAAGCTGAGCCATCGTGGACCCGGTGTGAGTTGATTTACACAAGTGAAAGCTTTAGGATAGTAAAGTACATTCCTTCTTGCAATAAAATATGGTTCCATCAGCTTATATTAATGGTCCCCGGCAGTGTTTATCTCTGTTGAAGAAAAAGGGAAAGAAACTGCAGCTCTGCATTAGGCCAGGGTGTAAATATGGTGGGTTACAGTATACTCCAAATTGGTGTTAGGTCATATCATCTCCACCCTGAACTTGTATCTTTGTAACTAACGGGCTTTTTAGAATTTAAGGCTTATAATTAATACATTTAGATAGATTTTTGTCTATTTTAAGCAAGTTCTGGTCTTCTGGACCTCCTTCAGCATTGGTAATGTTTTTTTTTGTATGGTACGCTGATCAGTTTCATCCCCCAAGAGATAAAGAGCATTTATTCAGTGCAGAGTTGACAAAATCCAATGAATTTCTAATCATGTACTCCTGAGATACTAAAAGACATTATGACATTGATTTCATTATGATCGGGTAATAATTAAGCCTGTGAGAGAAAAAGTATGAAATGTTTGGTTATTTTTTTAACACCCTTTAGCTACACTCATGTTAGAAAAAAGCATAATTTTTGTTTTTGAAAATATTTTAAAATCAATGAAATTTTTCGTTGTTTACAAAAATTAAAGAACACTGAATGAACAAATTTTATCGTTCAGTGAATAAAAAAGGATATTTTTTCAAAACAAACTGAAAAAAAGCAAATTATTTAGAACTGTTAATGATTCTGCGCATGTTATTAAACGATCGAAGAAAAAACAAATCACTATACGATCAAATTGGAAAAAGCCAAAAGCGCACATCTAGACACCCTTCTAATATGCCTTCAGAGACAATTAGAAAAAAAAAACAGTTTAGATATGATTTTTAAAAACTATAATTTAAAATTATGGCAAGATTACTTGGTTTTCGTCCTTGCAGTTGATGATGTGTTTTCCGTATAATTTTTCTCCCTTCATTATCTGAAGAAAAAGGAAAAATTGTCAAAAAATTTCAACATTTTTTTTAAATCTTGTTTTTCAAAATAAATATGGTCTGAATATTTAGCTCCAAAATACGTATGGTCTGAATATTTAGCTCCAAAATAGGTATGGTCTGAATATTTAGCTCAAATATTTAGCTCCAAAATAGGTATGGTCTGAATATTTAATATTTAGCTCGAAGATATGTATGGTCTGAATATTAAGCTCCAAAATATGTATGGTCTGAATATTTTGCTCCAAAATATGCATGGTCTGAATATTTAGCTCAAAATAGGTATGGTCTGAATATTTAGCCCCAAAATATGCATGGTCTGAATATTTAGCTCCAAAATATGTATGGTCTGAATATTTGGCTCCAAAATATGCATGGTCTGAATATTTAGCTCCAAAATAGGTATGGTCTGAATATTTAACCCCAAAATAGGTATGGTCTGAATATTTAGCTCCAAGATATACATGGTCTGAATATTTAGCCCCAAAATATGTATGGTCTGAATATTTAGCCCCAAAATATATTTGGTCTGAATATTTAGCTCCAAAATAGGTATGTGTGAATATTAAGCTCCAAAATTTTACCTAGCATTTCCAGTCGGGGAGTAATGCCTTGCTCAATGTAAACACTAACCTTAAAATTACCTTTTTTTTAATTGACAAATATACTGGTTTGCCTGTTTGTTGGTTTCCTTTCTTGGGTTGTTTTTATATAATGAACCTCAAAACGGATGAACTCATTTGGGTCAAAATTTTTGTGGAAACTCACAACCAAATGAAAACAGATGCAATTATTGGCAAAACGTTATAAAAAAAATAGAAAATATCCCAAAGGCTTATATGTAATCTTAATTTAAAATGTGTTTACCGTTTCTTTTGTATTCATAGCACTGATATAGTATTCTGGTTGGGTAAAATTATTCCTAAACAAATTTTTAATATTAAGATTTTTCTTCTTTTATAGTTTACGATGTAAATTCTCATTTTTAATTAATGAACCTTTAGCCATCAGACTTTTTTAGATTTGTGACAACACAAACCGATGATTTTTCAAAAAACTTTATCATCTGTATTTGTAAGATTAGAATAAAAATCCCGAAAAATTCAAAATTTCTTTTAACTTTCTGTTTGTTTATTCAAATCTTATTTAGTTCCCTTGTCACAATAGATACTTATTTTTCTGTGTTTAAGAGCATTCTGAATCAATATTAAAAAAAAATCAAAAATTGATCGGAATTCGGAAATATTTCCAGTTTTCTTAACAAAATGTTATTACCTAGCAAGAGGAAAAACAGATTCCCATCTTAGAACAACCTCATTTATGGGATGAGTCCCTTTAAAAAAAAATTAAAATTAAAATTATTTATGTCTGAAAATGTTAAAGGTTTAAGAGATTTGAACACTTACAGCTTTCAAGGAGAATTGAACAGACTTGGGTGTCATGAGGGAATCTAAACATAAAAATAAATTTTTTTTATTCTCTTTTCAAAAAGTGATAATCAAGAAAATCTTTCTGAACGAATGTGTAAAGCGTCGTAGAAATATTGATTACTCGCCACCAACTTTCATTTTACTAATCCCATTTTTCAACAGGCCATAGTTTAAACGTGAAATATTTTCAACCTTGACTGTTTCCTTTCAGAAAATTCAAGGTCTCTATGTGCAGAATCAGATTTTTGGGGAGTAGTAATTTTCCCTTTTTCTATTGCTTCAAATTATTTAATTATTATAATGATGATGATATCACAAAGCACTACAGTTCTAATTCGGTAATGATAGTTCACTATTCCATTGCTCTGAACAAAAATTATAATTTAGTTGAAAGCAGAAAAATGTGTGATTAACATCAACTTTGTTCTTTGTACTAAAAAAGTGTCACTAGAATTTTTTATTTTTGCAATTGATAAACTTTAATAAAATTTTTAAGACACTTTTTCAGTAAGTTTCCTAAGATTGTTTTTAAATCCACATTTTAAAATAATATTTTATATACGAGAAATATTCTGTCTTCTGGTTAACACTTTAGGATAATATAATGAATAATAATAAATGATGCTAAATACATTTAAACTAAAAGATTTAAAAATGTCGCAATAGATTTTAAACTCTTATTATAAATCTATTCTTTCACCTGAATTCTGATGTAAACGGAGTCTCGTGTCATGGTCATAAGATCACTATTAACTTCATTTTCTAAATAAAATATTTTGGATAATTTTGCAGTCTTTGGAATAAGACATTTTAAACTACCTACTTGAAACTTTCTCTTCAAATAAAATCAAATATCAAATATTCGTCTCAAAAAGGGTATATATGGTAAACTTACATGTTAAGAACGTATTTATGTTGCATTTTTGCAAAGGATTTGATGTGAGTCTTTGCCAAAAACTGTTATTTTTAAATCCCTTTTCTTTGCATGGCAATATCGTAGTCCTCAGATATTTCGAACTTTGAGTCAATTAATCTAAGTTTAAAATATTTAAGGTTTTAACCATTATATTACAAAGTTATTGGGAATAGAAAATTTATGTTTGTAGCAAAGACTCAATTCCTTTATCTTAGTTTTCTTCTTTTTTGCAAATATATTGATATATTTTGATAAATAAATTGCTTAATATGGAACACTTTAAGATTAGGGTTATTATTGAAGACGACGGTTCAGGGAGAGTAAAGTGGGATATTTTGAATTTCACTTGTCTGCATTACTGAGCTATTCACTGTGCATAAGTAAAAACAATTGTTGCTCAAAATCGCGCGGATCAGAATTACGATTGTGAACCCTGCAAGAAATGTGGAGAGTTATCTAAATTAATTAAAACTTACCAATAAAAATATTCGGAGTCCAAATATGGTCTGCAAACCATGTTTCTCCCTCCATATACTGAAAAATTTAACTGCTTTAACCACTTTTTGGTTGTAAATCAAAACGCCAATTAATTGCACTGATTTCATATAGAGACCCTTAGAGGTTGAAACTTTTGGTTGAGATTGCCAAAAAATGGAAACTTTTGAAATGGTGAATTTTCAGATTATTGTGATGTTAATTTCAATCTCTTTAAGAGCGTTTAAAGCATCTGATCGAACAAATTTCAAAAATCCAGAAACTATTTAATCCTATAAAAACATGTACCTCGATATTTGTTGAAACATTTGCAAAGCTTAGTTTTTTATCCTAAATAAAAAAATATTATTTTTTAAATTTTGATAATAATAGAATTCAAATGTTTGCCCACCTGCCATTTTTGTCTAATTAACAGATGTGCTTCAAACTCAAGCTGTTGGGCCTGAAAAGATAAAATGATAATAACAATGTTGGTTGTGCCTGAAAAGATAATATGATAATAACAATGTTGGTTGTGCCTGAAAAGATAATATGATAATAACAATGTTGGGTACGCTTTGACTGGGGTGCACTTTATAAAATTTGCAACCCCCTTCCCCTGGGCTTCTCCCCTTTCTTTAGCTATAGCTTTTTCCTTGATTTAATTGTTTATACATATGTCTTTAGTTTTGCGGTTTTGACCCTTTTCAAGTTTTAAAGAGACTGTTGCTGTAATTGATTGACTAGAGCTCGATTTTAATGAATTTAAGTTTTAATTGAGCGTCGGGTTGAAAAATTCAATACAATTCAAAGTGAAACCATCCATATTTAAGCCGTGGCTTGAATTTAAGCCGCGGCACAAATTCTTTAAATTTGGACTCAGTTAGATTCACAAGGTTTAGCTGTACTGCTGTGAATTGGACATGGCCCATCTTAAATTGAGGGTCATTTTGAATTACAATGATATGGTTTTAGGGCAAAACAATTATTAAAGGAATTGTAATGCTCCCTGAGTTTTAATTTTTTAATTTTTTAATTGATTAAATAATTCGTTTACGGAATATTAAAATAAAAAAATAAAACTAATTGATTACCCGAATATTGCCGAGGAAATAAACAAAGACACTGTTTTTAACTTCTAGAACATCATAGTTTAGTGGTCGGGTTCTGGAATCATACCTGAAAAATAATTGACATAAAACCGGTTATTCAAAATATTTTCCCGGATTTTAGTGAAGACGATATTTAATTCGCCTTTTAGTAAAATTGAAAGTGTTTGGTATTTTTAAATCAAGTTACCCCCAAAGAAAGTACTTTTATCCTTCATTTTTCCCAATTTTATTTGGCTAAAATGTTTGATTTCATATTTGAAGTATATTCCACTTTTTTTAAAGTTGAGATTAGTACTTGTTGGAAGTATAGGGTGTCCCGTGCAGAAACATGATTGATGGTAAATAGTTTTGAATGTTTTCTTTCGTGTACTGTATTAGATATTAAAAACTTGTTTCAGCTTATTTTGCTACATAAATATTTTACTCAAACATGTTTTACTTTGAAATCAATTTTACTATGATATGATTGCATATATTATTCTCTTTGTTTACAAACAACTTGACAAATTATGGAAGAAAGACATTTAAAACTATTTACCATCTGTCATGTTTCGTGGGACACCCTGTATTTTTGTTTAACAATTTTGTTATTCATTTTAAAAATAAACCTCATTAGTTTTTTGCTTAAAATTTCCTCAATTTTTGTTTACAATTTTTACAGTTTTTAACTTCAATCTTTGAATATTTTATGTTGTTTTTCTAAGCTTGTTGAAACTATTTTTGTTAAAAATTTGTTAGCTTTTTATTAAAAAGTCAAGATTTTTTTCAGAAAAATATGTTTAAAATTAAACCTTGATGAGTTGGTCAAATAATCAAATAGTTCTGCTTCTCGTCCATAGGGAAACACAAAAGAATCCTCTGCACTGAAAAATGAAATATGAACAACAATTATTAAAAACAAAAAACATTCCATAAAAAAAGCTTTTTCAATCATTTATCAAAATTTAAAAGACTCAACAACCATAAAAATTAAAATGGATAAATGACTAACCTTAAAAAGTACAGGAATATGTAAAGGACTAACCTTGAATAATGAAGGACTCAGACTTAGTAAAGGACTATTTTTTATAATCTTTTTTATAATAACGAAGGACATGGACCATGTATAGGACTAACCTTGAATAATGAAGGACTCAGACTTAGTAAAGGACTATTTTTTATAATCTTTTTTATAATAATGAAGGACATGGACCATGTATAGGAATAACCTTGAATAATGAAGGACTCAGACTTAGTAAAGGACTATTTTTTATAATCTTTTTTATAATAATGAAGGACATGGACCATGTATAGGAATAACCTTGAATAATGAAGGACTAGGACCATGTATAGGACTAACCTTGAATAATGAAGGACTAGGACCATGTATAGGATTAATATTGAATAATGTAGTACTAGGACCATGTATAGGACTAACCTTGAATAATGTAGTACTAGGACCATGTATAAGACTCACCTTGAATAATGTAGGAATAGGACCATGTATAGGACTAACCTTGAATAATGTAGGACTAGGACCATGTATAGGACTAACCTTGAATAATGTAGGACTAGGACCATGTATAGGACTTACCTTTAATAATGTAGGACTAGGACTAACCTTGAATAATGTAGGACTAGGACCATGTATAGGACTAATATTGAATAATGTAGGACTAGGACCATGTATAGGACTAGCCTTGAATAATGTAGGACTAGGACCATGTATAGGACTAACCTTGAATAATGTAAGCCTAGCACCATGTATAGGACTAATATTGAATAATGTAGGACTAGGACCATGTATAGGACTTACCTTGATAATGTAGGACTAGGACCATGTATAGAACTAACCTTGAATAATGTAGTACTAGGACCATGTATAGGACTAACTTTGAATAATGTAGGACTAGGACCATGTATAGAACTAACCTTGAATAATGTAGGACTAGAATGATTCCAAGTGTTAAGAACATGACACCAGGTCCATTGGATAAAATCATCCCTATAGGCCTGACAACATTAAACTAAAGTTTATTTCAGTTTGGTTTGAAATCATCCCTAGGCCTGACAACATTAAACTAAAGTTTATTTCAGTTTTGTTTGAAATCATCCTATAAAATAAACAAAAGTTTCAGATCTATTAAATTGGTAATCTTTGATGAAGTTGCGAGGTCTCAAAGTCGTGCCAGTTATTCCGCATAAAATGATAATACATCATAATCAGGACAGCTGAGAAAGAGGGGTTGCAAGATAAGTTGGTGCAGGGGGCAAAATCAGGTTCAACCCAGATAACAATAAGTCTAAGACGACATATAAACACTTCGGATCTCAAAATAAAATGTAAATCGAATGGTTCTAAAAAGGTTAGAAGCTCTTTGGAAAATATCTTGATTTAAACCCTACCCCTGTTAATTATATAGACAGAGATTTTCGACCCCCACACTTTCTTATAGCTTTGGCCCTAAAGTGGAGAGAGGAGATATAGGATTGGGCTGCATCATGCATGTCAGTAGTCCAACTTTACAAGGTCTATTTTGAAAAATTCAAACCGATTATTTGAATAATTCAAAATGTATAATAAATTTTATTTTATTTAATAAATATTAATTTGTGACACAGATTTTTACATTTATTTTTCGAGGATTTTTAAAATATGTAAATTTTTTAAATATAATATTTCTGGATGGACCATAAGAATCGGCAGAAATTTTCAAAATTGGAAATATCGGTTTATTTCCACACTCTTTTTAAAATTCCACGGGCAATGCTACTCAGGTGTGAGCTGTCATTGAAACTATTTTAAGACTCGAACTTCGGGATCTTTAAGTTGTCACTAATTTTCCATAGAATTGGGTTTATTAAACTGGTTTGATATTGTATTTGGCGGATTTTTATGTTTAGAACTGGCGGATTCCGGTATTTGATCAGATTAAAACTAGTTCTCCGAAAATCAAAAAAACCAAGGTCGGTTTTATTTTTATTTGGCCTATAAACTCCTTAAGTCAAGTCTAAGAGCTGCAGGCAGCTTACGTTCAAGTGACACAAGCTGTCGTCAGCTGATTCATGAGTTGTGTCGAAGATTGAACCTGAGTATTAGAATTAAGACTCGATCCGAAGCTTTTAAATTGCGGGTTCAGTTGACGACGATGTTTAAAGGAACTGGACTTTGGTGTCTTTGTTACAACGATACATACACTGTAAACCTTTGCGCCATAAAGAATAATTGAGTTATCCATGTTTATATCTTTAAAAAATTTTTTTTTTTATTATTATTTTGATTTATTTTTACAACTGACGTGTCACGTGGGCTGGAAAAACGACGATATTTTCCTCACTGTTTTAAAAAAAAGATTGAAGAAGAATTAGAAGAATGTTTTCCCTTATTTTGAAACCAAATAAGCATATGCAATACCATGCATGGTCGGTATGTTTTCTGGGGCACACTGTAGCTTTTTTTTGGATTTGAAAAATGTCCATTATATGGATTTCCTATAAAGTGTTTCAAGATTTGTATGCAATGGAAAATATTAAAAAAAAACCACCAAATACATTTTTCCAGCCATCTCTTTCTCTTTAAGGTTTGAGAAGAATTGTTGTGAATCGCGTGGACTCAATTCACTAAAACATTAAATAAATAGTATTTATCTAGCGTGGTCCCGTGGACCAAAGTGCACGAGAGAAGCATTAAACCTGTCATGTAACAGGAAACGTTTGATGTTTGACTTTAAAACTGTTCAATTTTTACTCACTGGGACTCAGTCAAGCTCTTGCTGAGAACTGAAAAATTCCGTCTTGAGTATTGGATAATCTCGGCCATAAAAAGATTAGGCTGAAAAAGGATCCAGAAAACGATTAAATGTACAATTTGTTATTTGACTTTTTCTCAATTTCTCGGGAAATGACGCAGGTCCGCTAAATAAATAGGGCCCAATAATATTTCCTTGGAAAACTCCATTTTCTCTTCTTTTCTGTTCGTGAGTACCTTTAAACCTCAAACTTATTGTCAAAATTCAAATTTTTTTTCAAAAGTATATTTTTTATCAAATTCGTTTATATTTTTAAACAAAATTCAAATGCCTTTAAAAAAAATGAGATCATAACATTTTCTGTCAAACCTGAATATATATAATTGATTTACAATGTGTAAATATCTCACCTGTATTTTTTAAATAATAAACAATAAAGTGTAATTAGGGGCAATATTAATATCTTAAAACTAGATTTACCCAGTTATTACCCGGGTCCTAACCTACCATATTTTACAATGAATTTGCAGTTTTTTGTCTGTTAACAATCCAATATAATTTCATAAAGCATTCATATTAATTAAGATATATTTCTACAGAACAAGATAAAAATTGTGATAAAAATCCCCCCCCCCCCCAAAAGAAAAAAATAGGTATCAAAATATTATAATTACAATCTACATCATTTCAAGACGAAGATTCATCTCAAAATTTGAACTGAATTATTTTTTGTGTGTTGAATATCTTGTTAATTAATATTAAATAATTTTTCAAAGCAAAGCAGTACCCTTTCAGCCTTTCAACCTTTCAACCTTTCAACCTTTCAACCTTTCAACCATTCAACCTTTCAACCTTTCAACCTTTCAACCTTTCAACCTTTCAACCTTTCAACCTTTTCAACCTTTCAACCTTTCAACCTTTCAACCTTTCAACCATTCAACCTTTCAACCTTTCAACCTTTCAACCTTTCAACCTTTCAACCATTCAACCTTTCAACCTTCCAACCGTTATATGATCAATAATGTAGAAAAAGATGTAGTTTGTAAAGTTTTAAAATCAATAATTTTTCACACTATTTTCCATTGATTGACTGTTGTATAATGTATTATACATTGTACAATTACAGTAAATATTAATCCGTGAGTACTGGTTGCCCCTTTTTAATTTGTTGTTTATCAGTGTACTGTACTGTTTACAATCTGATTAACCCAGCTCCACGCTCTTAGTTAAGATCTGTTACCCAAACAATTATCAGAATTTGGTAAATTGGGTGAGACTGTTGCACAGCCTTGGGAAGTTCTCGGGTTCTGTGCAAAAGCCTCTGTACAATAGAGGACTCACACATGTCCTCTACTTGTACATGCTAATCTCCTCCACCACCAACAACAGCGAGATAAACAACTGCAAATAATATTATCTTGTTGTATGAACTGTGCTGAAATAAATGTTCAATAGTGTAACATGTCATTTAATTATCATCACATAGCCAAACCAAATGCACTGATTAGTTTGGTAGATCTAACTCGTCTTTTTGTATAATAACCTCTTGGTACTTTATACTATATTGACCACGATTAAAATTAACCGTTTCTGGAAGAGAAATTGCGGATATATTCTCCATCTTTATCAGAAAAAGTTATTAACCCATTTTGGGCGGAAATGTTGATATTGACGTCTAACTTTGTGATACCCCTGTCTATTACAAGTTTTTGGTTTCGATAATTTCTCAATTACAATATGTCAGACTATGTAGTTTAAATAATGTCTCTAAAGGCACCACTGTACTCCCCATCATAAGTCTCTCAGAGCTAACCAAAATGCAATGATAGGTCGAAAATAAAGAAAAAAGTAAAAAAATGTATATTTTTTACTTTTTTTTCATCTTTTTTTCAACCTGTTTGATTTTTTCTGGGTTCATATTTAGTGAATTTTTATTTTACTTTGATATTTGATCATATTAGTCAGTATAAGCTAGGTTTTCATTGTTTTGTAAAACGTGTTCAATGAAGAATTTTGTCTCTTAGAAACGCAGAAAAAATAATAAGGTTTTTTTTGTACGTGTCTCAGGGATACAGAAAATTTGCCTTAAAATGTTTGTTTTTCTGTTATAAATATATGTTCAAACGTAGAAATTGTTTAGAAATTGAGCCAATTCGGAGGAAAAAATGCTCTCGCTTCAAGGTTATGATGCAAGGAAAGGTAATTACAGTTGCGTATACTCTGCGTACATATTGAAACCAGTTCTCTCTGGGCGGAATTTGTAAACAAGAATAGAGGCATCAGTGTTCGTTTTTCGTTTAGTATCAGAGTAGGTTAAAAGCATTAAATTTTGATAATTTTGATAATTCACATAATAGTTTCCTATGACCAGAATATTTCATTGATTTTTTATGTAAAAGATGGATCCCATGTCATTCTTGTGTTTACATTACCGCCCAGAGACAAAAGATGCGTACACCTCTGAAATAACTTTCCTTGCATTATAACATTGCTCTCGCCTATAATGGGCACCGCTATGAATTAAGAATAGAAGTTCACTTTAAATGTCGTCCGTACAATGTCCAATTTAACATTTTGTTGAAACTACGATTTCTGCAGAAACTATAAATTTTAATTGAGAAATACTAAATGGGAAAAATTAAGCTGAAAATGTTTTAAGCATTTAAAAAGGAATATTCCATAAATCGCGACAAAGGAAATTATTTCTATTTTATTGTTTAAACGAAAAATAATTTACACATATAATTTATATTTATATTCTTTTCTCAAGTATCTACAAGTATCTTACTAGATAAATTCTTACAAAAAAATGATAAAAATAAGTTAGAAACCTTTGCAAATTCTGTTTAGACTTTCAAAGAGCCAGGTTGCCATTTAGAGTGTTTATCGTCTCAAGGTTGCTTTATCCAGGCCATAAATATGTAGACATTTAATTTGACTAGAACTGAAAGAGATAGAAGCACAGGAATTGATTGAACTAAAAGGGTTAACGTGTAGCTATGGATTGATTGAAATAAAATGAATAAAAAGCAGCTCAGGGAAGGATAGGGTTGAAAGGGTTAAAGAGCAGCTATACGGATGGATTGGGCTTAAAAGGTAAAAGAGTAGCAGGGGATGGATTGGGCTGAAAGGGTTAAAGAGCAGCTAGCGATGGATTGGATTGAAAGGGTTAAAGAACAGCTCAGGGATGTATTGTGCTGAGTGCTCAGTGATTGAAAGGGTTGAAAGGGTGAAAGAGCAGCTAGCGATGGATTGGGTTGAAATGGTTAAAAAGCAGCTAGGGAAAGATCGGGTTAAAATGGTTACAGAGCAGCTAGGGATGGATTGTGCTGAAAGAGCTAAAAAGTAGCTGTGGGATAGATAGGGTTAAAAGGGTTAGCGAGCATCTACAGGGATGGATTGGGCTAAAAAGGTAAAAGAGTAGCAGGGGATGGATTGGGCTGAAAGGGTTAAAGAGCAGCTAGCGATGGATTGGGTTGAAAGGGTTAAAGAACAGCTAAGGGATGTATTTTGCTGAGTGCTCAGTGATTGAAAGGGTTGAAAGGGTGAAAGAGCAGCTAGCGATGGATTGGGTTGAAATGGTTAAAAGCAGCTAGGGAAAGATCGGGTTAAAATGGTTACAGAGCAGCTAGGGATGGATTGTGCTGAAAGAGCTAAAAAGTAGCTGTGGGATAGATAGGGTTAAAAGGGTTAACGAGCATCTACAGGGATGGATCTTAAAAAGTAAAAGAGCAACAGGGGATGGATTGGGCTGAGAGGGTTAAAGAGCAACTATGGATAGATTTGGCTGAAAGAATTAAAGAGCAGCTATGGATGGATTGGGCTGAAAGGGTTAAAGAGCAGCTCAGAGAAGGATAGGATTGAAGGGGTTCAAGAGCAGCTAGCGATGGATTGAGTTGAAAGGGTTAAAGAGCAGATTAGGGATGCTTTTGTGCTGAAAGGGTTAAATTTAACAGCTTAGTGATTGATAGGGTTGAAAGGGTGAAACAGCAGCTAGCGATGGATTGGGTTGAAAGGGTTAAAAAGCAGCTCGGGAAAGATGGGGTTAAAATGGTTAAAGAGTAGCTAGAGATGGATTGGACTGAAAGGATTACAGAGCAGCTCAGGGAAGGATTGGGCTGAAAGGATTAAAGAGCAACTAGGGATGGATTGGGCTGAAAGGATTAAAGAGCAACTATGGATGGATTGGACTGAAAGGATTAAAGATCAACTATGGATGGATTGGGCTGAAAGTATTAAAGAGCAACTATGGATGGATTGGGCTGAAAGTATCAAAGAGCAGCTATGGATGGATTGGGATGAAAGTATTAAAGAGCAACTATTGATGGATTGGGCTGAAAGGGTTAAAGAGCAGCTTATAAGGAATAAATTGGGCTGAATATGTTTAAATGATCTATCTTCGGTTGAATTTAAGTGCTGGATCAGGCCTGAATACTGGCATTGGACTTGTATTTACTACTCCAGATCTAAAATGAAAGTATTTTAAATGAAATTGTCATTTTTATATATTGTTATGATTTAAGGGAACTTTCAATTTTTATTTCAAGTTACCCCCTTTTCATGTCTGATTCACAATGTTTTAAACATAGATTTTTTATCTGTCGAAGTCTGACAATTTCCTTTGTTGCTTTTGCTGCATAAATCCCCATGTCATTTATATAGAGACCCCAGATGTTTTAGTTTTGTGTCTCTTGAAGTTAGTTGGTTAGTTTACCTTGTACTCCATAGCCCGAATATTCCAAGGTTAACTATACCAGAACTAATCACATTCTGCAACTCCTCTTGAGTCCTGGGTTTCTTCAGATCATCTTCTGTCTTGATCTTCTTCATTTTCTCGACAATCGTATTCATCTTGATCACTTTCTTTTGCTTATCCTCAGGATCAATATTTGGTTGTTCCTTCTCTAATGTATCTTCCATCAAGTCAATTTTATCATCAAATGCTGATGAATTTGTCTTTAAAGATTCGTTTGATGATGATTTCGTTAACAATGTGGTTGATTTGGTTGTTGATGTTGATGTTGATGATGATGATGACATGGAGGACGATGAGGATTCAGATGTAGTAAATTCTGTTGAAGTAGATAATGATGACGGTGACATTGATTTAGATGACGTGGAAAATGATGCAGTAGTGATTGCCAATGAGTTCGGTGTAGATATAGAAGATGCAGTAGTTACAGATGTTTCAGTTAAAGATTCAGATATCAACAAGGATTCTAAAGTTGATGTAACTGTTGTCAGAATTCTAGCAGCGGTTATATTTGTAATTTCTGCAACGGTTATTGTTGAAGTTCTGGCAGCAGTTGTTGTTTGAGTTCCTGCAGCGGTTGAGGTCTGAATTCCATCAGTGGCAGTTATCGAAGCTCCAGAATCAGTGGTTGTTGAAGCTCCAGAATCAGTGGTTGTCGAAGCTCCAAAAGCAGTTGTTGTCTGAGATCCTGTCATGGTTGTTATAGTTGTTCCTGCCGCGTTCGTAAGAAGAGTTCCTGCTGGGGTGTTTGTCAAAGTTCCTGCCCCAGTGGTTTCCAGAGTTCCTGCCACAGTAGTTTCCGGAGTTCCTACCCCAGTGGTTTCCGGAGTTCCTGCCACAGTAGTTTCCGGAGTTCCTACCTCAGTGGTTTCCGGAGTTCCTGCCACAGTAGTTTCCGGAGTTCCTACCTCAGTGGTTTCCGGAGTTCCTGCCACGGTAGTTTCCGGAGTTCCTACCTCAGTGGTTTCCGGAGTTCCTGCCACAGTAGTTTCCGGAGTTCCTACCGCAGTGGTTTCCGGAGTTCCTACAACAGTGGTTTCCGGAGTTCCTACGACAGTAGTTTCCAGAGTTCCTGCTGCAATTGTTAGAGGAGTGTCTGCTGCAGTTCCTGCTGGAGTTGTCTGAGGTGTATTTCTACCTGTTGTAAGTGGAGTATAATCAGTTGTTGTTGTTTCTGTAAAAAAACAAATTATTTTGATATATAATAATGATAATAGCAATAAAAATTATTATTGTAATAATAATAAGTAGTCATAATGATAATAATAATAATAGTAATATTAATAACAATATAAATATTTGTAACAATGATAATGACAATGATTTAACCTCTTTCATTCAGCAGTTGCAGTATAAACTCGCGTTCTGAAGGATTAATTTCAATCTGTCATCAAACATATCAATTTAATAAAAACAAATGAATTCGGTTTGAATCGCAGATTCTCTGTACGATAGGGTACATGTCCGAACATAACTCAGGATTTCCTTGACTGACTGATCTGCCTCAAATTTTGATTCCTGGGGAACTCAGCAGAACCACGGGAATATGCTTCGCTTGGTTTAAAAACTGAGTGGGTTGATCGTTATTGAGAAAGTTAAGTTTTCATGCAAGCAAAGCTGGGTCCAGTTAATTAATAAAATAAATTGCAGCTGAATCAATTTTGTTCTTTTTAATTCTGAAATCTTATGAATCAATAATCAAAATGAATAAATAAATTCTTATCTCTACATTTATTTGGCAAAACTGTGAATTTAATAGACTCACAGCAGGGGAGGACAGATTTTTTTATATGGGGAAAGAGAATTTTTTCTTTAAATATTATTAATGTTTAATTAAATGAATAAGGTATGAGGAAATATTATATAAATAAGATAAGTTGTCAGAGTTATAAATAGACTTTGTTAAACTGAACATGATTTGCAATAAAGAAATAGCATGAATCTGACTAGAGTCAAGGCAGGGCGCTCCAAAATTTATAATTCATATATAATGAAATATTGAAATATCGAAAACTTTTTTCAAACAAATTTTGACAAATTTTTTACAAATATTTGTTTGATCAAACTTTAATCATACAATATGTAAAATGCACATATTTATGCTTTAAACTAGAAAACAAAAGGACAATGACATCCAAATTTAGTTTAAACAATTTTAGGACATCTTGCTTTGATGGCATAAGGTCACGGTTTGAGGGCGTTTGCAAAATTATGATATATCGATTCCTGAGTGGGTTTTGAGCCTCTCCTATCCCCCGTTCCTGAACAAAGATCAGTAAAGAATCAAAGACTTGTCTTTAAAAGATGTACATTCAAGAAAACAAATATTTTTTTTTGATCATAGACATAATTACTGATGGACATCGATAAGAGGACCGTTTTTAAACAGTAAAGAGGCTCTACGGGATTTCAGATTTTAAAAATCGCATGCTTGACAAGTCAGCTTTTAGTTCACTTATAACTGTGCCAAATTTTTAATCCGCCTAAAGATATTAACTGAACCGAGTTTTGACCAGAGAAAAAACATATCAGGATGTAATCTCGAGAATACAATATTGCACATTCTTGTGGACTAGTTTAAACGTCAAAACACCCAAACTGTTTTAAATTGAACTTAAGAATGATGCCCATCACTTATCAGTATTAATGTCTTTGGAAAGAATTAGAATGTTGCCCATCCCTGTATTTGGAAAGGGGGGAGAGTTGTTGACAGAAAATGTAAAGAAAAATAATGTTACGTTTTACTAAAATGTAAGTTAACAGAGTTTTAAAAAAATGTATCTTTTAAAAAAAATTTTACAAGAACTTATTTAATTCTAAATTTCTATGTTCTAACTGTTCGTCAACAATATTTGCATTTCGTTAACGACTGATCGTTAAAGATTTTTCACTCGTTCATTTTTTATCTTTATAATAGTATCTTTCAGGGGGGGGGGATACAGTGATAATCATAAAACTCCGGAAAAAAGACTACTTTTAGACTAAATTTATGGCTGAAACTGGTCCAATGAACATGAGACACATCAATATTATTGCAATATGGATTTAGAAAGCTTTTTGTAATTTTGAAAAGATTTGTATTGTTTTTTTTCCGGGGCATCTTGTAAATATAAAACAAAGTCTTTGGCCAATAATTAGATGCAAACAACTAATCATATTCGCAATGTTGAAAACCTTGCAAAAGGAGTGGCGGAAGGTCAAGATGTGCAATTTTGCAAGAAGATGCGTATTATCGCTTGTTTGTACATCAAGTTAGATTAACTCTTTGTACACTGCCAATTTTTTGTTTAGCGGTTAAATAAAAATTATATGAATAAACTTAACACTTTGCAATTTTAAATCATATTTGCAATGCACGGAAAGCATTAAAGTTAACGATTTAATAACGTAATTCTTTTGAACTATTAATTGTATTCAATTAAATTTGCAGATTGCACAAAAAGAATAAAGTTTGTTGCAGTTTTAAAAAAACAGACAAATCTGCAAACTGTAAAATGTAGATTATCCTTAAATAATACCTCAAACTAATTCAATTCGGTTCAAGGTTGGACACATTTTGTGTTCAGTGAAACTAAAGAATCAAACACAACAAAATATTTTCATGCAGTAATTTTATAGATCTTTTTAATTTTTAACAAGACGCACCTTGAAATTTGTTTAAAAATCAAAAAGTTTAAAAAGGTTTGTCATCTCTTGCTTCAATCTAACCTTGCAAGGACAAAAACACTTCTAGTAATTATCATTTTAAAATTATAGTTTTCATTTGTCCAATTTGAAGTTATTCTTCATTTTAAATGTACCATCAACAATTTATCTTTTTACCCTGTATTTTATAATAAGAACAAATGACTTTTAAGAATTCTATTTCAAGCATTTAAAACAGAAATAGCATCTTCGGCTGCAGTTCAACCCATAATACTTAAAGATGCCATTTTTAATCGTTGCAAGGCACTTTTGTAAACGCCAGGGACCAAATTTAATGAATTTAAGCTGGGTCGCTGAACCAGCTGGTGCCTGGTGGTAGTTCAGCCTCCTCAATTCCTTAAATTCGGTTCCGGGTCACTTAGATTTATAAGGAGCGTCTTTTTTTGCTTTACCTTTTCCTGGGCCAGATTTCTTTGGAAGATTTTTAAACACATTCGGTATATTCGTCACAGAGGATTCATTCGGTATATCCGTCACAGAGGATTCATCTGATTCAACAGATATTTCAGCTTTTATAGGCCCAACAGTATTAGTAGGTTTATCCAATTCAGCAAGAACGTCAGATTCAGCAAGAACGTCAGATTCATCATGTTCAACTGTTCCTTTGAGTTTAGAACCTTTATCATGGACTATCTCTGTAACTGTACCCTTGACGTCTTGGACTAAGGCATCTTCAATCTCTTTTCTTTGCTGCGCTATAACGTCTCGATCATATTCAATATCATTGTAAACGTAGTAATCACTGTCTTCATCTAATCCCAGTGGAAGATTATTGCCAGTGTCCGGGATAAAAGTATCTTTAATGTCATCATTAGAAGCATCTGTTTGTTCGTGCATTTGCTCTTTCTCAGTTCTCACTACTTTAGAACCAATAAACAGAGGACTAAAGAAAACTAAAGAGTGAATTATGCAAATGTAGTTTAAGGGGCAGAAACTACATACAGTAATGAAGTATTTCTGCTGATAATGTATACAGGTTTTCGTATTTGTAACTGTTAAGACGGACATCTTTATGTGTTGTAAGTCTAGAGGTGAAGTATCGTATATCTTGAACGATAATTCACGACACAAAAATTATGACTGCAAGGTAAATTTTTCAGAGATCTTATAAAATTTTGAATAATTAGAACTTTAGTTTTCATTCCTAAATACTGGGACTTTTACTGTTGTAGTTTTCCCCCATTGACCTCGACGAAACGGATTTTTTCTTCTTCCCCTCCCCGCTTGTTCAATTCGTTCATCACTTCCGAAGATATCATTTCTATCCTCCCTCCAGCTGGGTTCAGTTCTGTCCTCTCTTGAACTTGGTTCGGTTGGAATTTTTTGAAATATTTCCTCCTCAAACAGATCCAGAGCCACAGGAATATTATTCAACCCAAACTCTCCTAAACATTAAAATATTTAAAGGGACTGTCCGCTTAATTTCAAGTGACCTTTTTTATAAAAAGAGGGGCATCTCCGATTCTTATTTGTCCGCAGAAACACTTAATTTAGTTTTCAATTTGTTTTTATAGTTCATAATAGATGTGACGTCATCCACGTAAGTTCACAAAGTACGCTTACGTACAATCTAATTTTACTAATTTTTACACAAAATTTAAGATAGATTCATTGAGTTCTCTGTCGTCGATCAGACAGTCCACAGTACCAAGGGGTACCATACCATTGTGAATCGGGGAATGGAAGGTCAAATGAAATTACGCTTACAGTCCCTTTAAATCTTATTTATACGCTTACAGCCCCTTTAAATCTTATTTATACGCTTGCAGTCCCTTTAAATTTTATTTATACGCTTACAGTCCCTTTAAATCTTATTTATACGCTTGCAGTCTTTTTAAATCTAATGTATTCGCTTACAGTCCCTTTAAAATGTCACATGAAATTATGCTTACAGCTCCTTTAAATTTTATTTATACGCTTACAGTCCCTTTAAATCTTATGTATGCGCTTACAGTCCCTTAAAATTTTATTTATACGCTTACAGTCCCTTTAAATCTTATTTATACGCTTACAGTCCCTTTAAATCTTATTTATACGCTTACAGTCCCTTTAAATCTTATTTATACGCTTACAGTCCCTTTAAAAGGTTACGTTAAATTACGCTAACAGTTCCATTAAATTTTATTTATACGCTTACAGACCCTTTAAATCTTATGTATACACTTACAGTCCCTTTAAATCTTACTTATACGCCTACAGTCCCTTTAAAAGGTTACGTTAAATTACGCTTACAGTTCCATTAAATTTTATTTATACGCTTACAGTCCCTTTAAATCTTATTTATGCAATTATACGTCCCTTTAAATCTTATTTATGTGCGCACTTATAATCCCCTTAAATCTTATTTATATGTGAAAATCGGTAAACATTTTTCCTCCTGACGTACAAGGTGTCACACTCCCACACCGTATTGGATTGTTTATATAACTCTAAATTAAGATGGAAAGGACTAATTAGAAAATTTTAAAGAATGAAACATTTTGGCGTTAAAGCTTGGAGATATGATACCATATGGGATGCTCTGTATGTGCATGTTAAATAATGTGTGGTGTAAATGGGATGTAAATGGGGTGCAAATGGGGTGCAAATGGGCACCCCGGACTAACCAGAGTGAGCAGCATTCTGTTTCTTCTATTTAAAATGTGTTTTGGTCTATAATTCAACAATCTTTTACTTTACGGATTTGTTTATTCTTTACATTTTCATTCAAAATGCATATGCCGACAAAAAATATTTAAGAAAAAAGGCTTAAAAATTATGTTTAATGGGTAAAATTTTAATCGAAAGTCACAGCTTTCTGGAATATTGACAAAACCGTTAAATCCACGTGCATGGGGTGCAATGGGATGCAATGGCCGTGCAAATGGGATGTAAATGGGGTGCAATGGGGTGCAAATGGGATGTAAATGGGATGCAAATGGGGTGCAATGGGGTGCAAATGGGGTGTAAATGGGGTGTAAATGTGGTGCAAATGTGGTGTAAGTGGGGTGTAAATGGGGTGTAAATGCCGCAGACTAATCCGAAGGTTAAAGATTTTTGTTGAGAGGCCTGGAAGTAATTTGTAATCAAGGTTAAAAATCAAGTTTTTGTGGAGGAACATTGAGGAAGCATAGTAACAGTTTACCATGCTCGGCTTACTTAATACAGGGTTTCAACTCTTACAACAGACCTCCAACTCTCGTTTTTAAATTACATTATTTTTAAAATGACGATATTTCAATGGAAGCTTAGTGTTGAGAAGAATTTTCCTAAATTGTTTTAATTGATGGTCTCTGATATACTCATGAATTGATATTTAACCCAGGATTGTAATTTGTAGATGACACGACCCATATTTATATTCGTTTAAAGGAACTGTAGGCGTAAAGTGACGTGTCCGATTCACAATCAGTACCCTTTAAACCTTTTACTGATCAAGGTTTTAAAGGACTTTTCCACATTTTGATTCAAAATCACTTGTAACTGTTGATAACTTTGTTTGTCAGCTGTTTTATATCTGACAAATACAAATATCTACTTTCCAGTGCAGAAAAATATTTACATTGAATTTGTTAAATCGCAACGGACATGGAATATTCTGAATTTTTCAAAGAAAGTCAGCTGCGCGTTAAGTTTACGTTGTACGCTAGCGTGCACTCCAGTTGTCTGGCAATTCAAACACCGTTGTAGAGATACAAACACAGAGGTCTCCGCCTTCTATGATTTAAATGGTACCGTTGTAAATCGGACATTCCCCCGAATTCATGTCAGGTTACTTGAAATTACGAATACAGTCTTTTTAAATCAATGGTTTACCTTCCAGAAAATCACTGTCAGCCCCGACAGATCTAAAAGTTTCCTTTAATGTCGGATTGGGAGTCGGTCTAGTTCTAGATTTATTTTCTAGATGCCGAGTGTTTGCTTTAACTTTATCCGCGATAATCTGAATTGGATTTCTGTTTCTTGGGTCTATATTGATCAGCCTTCTACCAGCTGCATCTCGATGTTTAGAATTTCTTCTAAAAATGTTCACAACATTTTTTTCATATTTTCACTCGGCTTATGCTACAATCTTTAGAACTTTTAAAACACTGAAGAGATTTTTTTTCTCAGGGTACTCAAGGTTTCTTAAAAAAATTCATCCCATTTGGTACAGTCGTTGGGCCTGCCATGGCTAAACTATATATAATATGTGCGACTAGACTAGCTGAAGTTGGCCGTTGAATTTAAAAAAAAATATTTTTTCAGACAATGTTAACCGGCCCACGTACTCCGGGGTTCCCTTCAAAACTTCAGCCAATTTGGTCCAGCCATTTGGCCATACATAGCTAACAGATAAAGCTTTATTATACACTTATCTCAAACAAAACCTTACTAAATTGACATATTTTAGAAAAAAATACTAGGTATTTCGATAATTTGGAATATGGTTTCGAAAATTAATAATAATCTGTTTATAATTTTCGGAAATAATGCTCGAATTTTGTTTTTTTTTGTCGTTTTCGTTCTAGTTAAAACATTGAGTATTAAATTAAATTTAAACTTATAAATCGTCATTTAAAACTTCAAAAAATTCATAAAATGATTATACAAATAAGTATTTATAAATTTTAAATGAAGACGACAAAATATTCTAGAAATTATTTTAGAAAATCTATAAAGGCAAAATCACTTTCATTCATTCTGCCATTTTTTCGATTAGAACATATAAAGAGGTAACTCTGTCCAGCTTGATGTATGTATAAATAGACTAGTACACAAGGTTAAAATGCAAGGAAAGTTAACTGCAGTTGCGTATAACTCTGTGAACATATTGAAAGAAGTCTTTCTGGGCGGAATTTGTAAACAAGAATAGATGCATTAGTGTTTGTTAAGTATTCGAGGAGGATAAAAACATTTAATTTTGATAATTTTGATAATTCACTTAATAGATTCTTTTGACCAAAATATTTCATTGATTTTTATGTTAAAGATGGATCCCATGTCAAGCTCTGACATCTGTCTTGTGTTTGCATTACCGCCCATGAGACAGTACACTGCAGTACAAAAGATGGGTACACCTCAGAAATAACTTTCCTTGCATTATGACCTTGCTCTTCCATCAATAATTTGTACCTCTTGTACTTTAAAAATATCTAAACACTCCTCTTGTAAAAATATCATATAATCGAAAATAATCAAAATGGATATTTTATTGCTCCTTAATCAGTCAAAGCTTTCGTGTTCGATCCACCGCTGTGAATTGAACATGAAATTTGAATGATAATCTATTGATAAATAGTCACTTAAATTACGACTACGGTCCCATTATGCTCTAAACACGCACCCCTGACCCTCTAGTAAAAGTAAATATGCTCAAAAATATTGAGGGTTCAATCATAAAAATGTTATTTTCCTTCCAAAGCCCGAAGGAGGAATAAATGAAGGGAATGGCTCTAAATCAAAAACTAGATTAAAATTTGACTGAAATCTAAATTTTGAAAACTCTAAATCTCTGGGAACAAAAATAAAAATGACCCTCAGTATTTCTATATATTTGTACATTTATTTCAGAAAATATGACAACATGGGCTGTATTACGATTTAAATAGGGTTGAAAGACAATTTATTATATTTTTATTTGCTCACAGATATTTTACTTTGATTTTGAAGAATGGCACTTTGACTTCTTGGTTTTATTCCAGAGACAACAAATAATAGAAATAATTCGGGTCAATAAACAAACAAACGTTGTTGACTTTTTATAAATTAATCTAGAATATTCCTGGCGTGGTCTCTGGAATGAAAATAAAGGAGTCAGTTGAATCAAACTCCTCTGTTGATGTTTCATCGTTCAGATCTCCAGTGTCGAGTATGTCTTGAACACCAATACCACCGTCAGATTCGGTTTGTGTTGAATACTCGTCATATTCTTCGGATTCACTGGACAAACAACACAGTAAATATATATATCTATATATGTATATACTTTGCTTGTCTGTTTGTTTATCTGTATGTATCCAATCAACGTTAAAACGGCTGAGCCGATCCGGCCCAAATTTTTTGTGGGATCTTACGTGGGACCGGAACGAAGGTTGGTAAAATTGGCCTCAAGCAAAATTCAATTTTCATTAAATTTTCAAAACATTTTTAAAATCCACGAAAATTTTTTATGAAATCCGCGAATTTTTGTTGTTGTTTTGTTTTACAATGTACACAAAGAGAAAATGTTCACAATTGAAATAGAAGATGGGTGTGAAGCGCCCTAAAAGCCTAGTATTTGTATACTTTTTTTGTAACCCATAAACGTCAAAACGGTTGAACCGATATGATTTGGCCCAAATTTTGTGTGGGACCTCAGAGAAGGTTTATTTGTAACATTTTGAAAAGTAACGAAAAAAAATTGAAATCCGCAAAACTTTTATTTTTCATTTATCTTAGAGAAAATGCTGAAAGATTGTAAACAATTAAAAAATGAAAATGAAGCTAGATAAAACAAGTCTAAAACATTTTCTATTGTTTATTTATATTGTTTATATGTTATATATATATATATATATAAATTTTTGGAGTGGGATAAAAATTAGAGTACAATGGTACCCATAAAAATGTGAAATAGGAACACCACTGTTGGGCTCAAATTATGATTTTAAATAGTCCTAAGAACATAAACCAGTTGTGCAGTGAATACTTTTCAGTTGTTTTTTACGCTATTATAAAACGTTTTGCTTTTAAACACGAAAAACTAATATTACTTAACTTTAGTTAGATTTCTTTATCAAATGCAGTCCTCTTATTCCACAGATTTATGGACCTCACTGTAGGAAGTGCGTTTTTTCGATAAGAACTTAAAATTATCCAAATGGAATATTTCTAATTTAGAAAACTCGCAAATACATTTAAAATCTGCAAAACTATTATTTTTTCATAAAATTGAACCAAGATAAAAATGATCCTCCCTCCGACCCCCCCCCCCCTTCCTCCCATCACCAAACCATGTAATGCAACTATTTATATACCTTTTGTAATCATAGCTGAATATGTCGTCGTAGTAATCATACAATACATCAGAATCTACAATAAGGAAACTGATTACTAGTTTTGTATTATACTTTTCTCAACGTTTTATCTTCACAACCTGGTCTCGTAGCTAGACCTTTTAAATTATTAATTTTTCTGGATCAAATAATCAGTTTCTTCCATGTCAAAACATGTCTAATATGTTTTTGAATATCGAATTGTGGTTTAATCATGATAAAAGATAAATTCATTCAATTGAAATTAATCAAATAATAAAAACTTTAGTTAAAATAAAATTAGTCTAACCTCTTGTTTAATTATTAAAAGAGAATTAAACTTTTAAAATGAGCTCTTAATTATAAGCTACTTAAATCACTTAAGCTATTAATAAAATTGATAAAATTTTATTGTTCTTAATTTGCTTTTAAAAATTACCTTTTGAATTTTGTTCAATTTTTAAAGATGATCTTGGTTCCTCTTTAATACTGGCCTGGCATAAAAAGATTTTTGATTGATTTTTAATTGTTTCATTAACCCTATTCAGGTCTGGTTTACCCAAATAGTCTGGGCGGGCCCCTGGGACCCCCCCACCCTCTATTTCCTTATTGTGATACAAATATATAAAATTTGATACACTTTTGGAAAGCCCTCGGGCTCTACTTAAATAATCTGCAAAACTAGATTTTAAATATTCATTGCAATTTCAAGTTATTAAGCAAAAAATGTGCAAAACATAAAGTAAGCGAAATATGATAAATTTTGCATTTTTGAAAAGCCCGTACCACGGCAAATTCAAGTAAGCAAAAATATTTGCAAAATTTTCAAAACTAAATTTCTATGCAAAGAAAAGTGAAAATGTTCGAATTCTCTTCAAAGGCATCTGTGCAAAAAACTATGCAAAATTTCGTTACAAAAATTGTGCAATCTGCTTCCTTTTGTTCAAGGCTTTCCAAAGAGCAATAAAAAGTCAAAATCCCAAAACAGGAAGTAGGTCTAATTATAGATTTAGGTGGGAAACGGTAAAATAATGCATTCAGGCAGAATGTCTGCATTAGGACTCAGGCAGTAGGTATAAAAGCCCCGCTTTGATACTAAATTGTGTGGTGGAATGTGTTAGTTAGAAAAGTAAAAACTAATACTTGTTATCTCCAAAAAAACGTCAGGAAAAGGGTTTAACTATAATTAATCGAATATTAAGGCAATCAGAATTTGTTAGATATTCCTATCATTCTGTTCAGAATTTAGAATTTTTTCGTCAGTTTAAAAACAAAATGCTGTGGTTTTTTTTGATAATGTAAGTTACTGTTTTTGTGTTCAATTTGTTTCACCTCAGTTGTTGATGAACTAAAAGTTCTCGGGGTAAACAATGCAGGGTTCTGAGCAGGTCTTCCAGTAGCCTAGACAATCAATTTCACAGTCAATAATTATAAATACAACAAAATAAATAAATAATAAAAATAAGTTTTTTCATTCCCTTATTCATTAATCTTTGTTAAGTGAGGATTATGATTATGATATAATTGGGACTTTTTTACAAAACTTTTTATTTTCAGGTTTTTTTCCAGAAAGTTTTTTTCGGTGTCTTCCTTACATAGATTAAAAAACGGCAGATTTCATTTTTTTCGGCTTAATTCCCCTCTATACTTATCTCTTTGTAGTGTGTGTCCCTAGATAAAGCCTGAAATTAGATTTGAGTACCTGAGGACGGTTTTCAAAAGATCTATCTAGTTCCAGGTCTAGAGAGGAAATATCATATCCAACATCTGGATCCTGGATACAAATATAGATTAGAGAGGAAATATCATATCCAACATCTGGATCGGATACAAATATAGATTAGAGAGAAGATATCATATCCAACATCTGGATCTTGGATACAAATATAGATTAGAGAGGAAATATCATATCCAACATCTGGATCATGGATACAAATATAGATTAGAGAGAAGATATCCTGGAGGTAGCATAGGCTAAGAAAATTCGATTTTTTTCAAATCAAATCTAATAAACGTGTTCAAAGTGATTTCAAAATTCAGCGTGCAACGCCGGGCACTTGAGTTAGTTTTATGAACATTGATTTAAAAAAAGTGTGTCCAAAGGTTTTTATCTCCTTTTGAAAAAAAATTTAAGAATACTACTTTTAAATACGTTAAGAAAATTTATTATTACAGAAAAAAGTTAACAAAAATCGAATTTCAAATAATAATAAGATTAAAAGTGAGACCTGTGAGCAAGCAAGGGCAGACCAGTATCTTCCATCTCTTGAAGACCATGTAGTGTCCGAGTAGCACCCACTCTTAGGGTCCTACCAATATCCAGGTTTAACCACAGTGAATGAGACGAAAAAGACGACCCAAAACTCTTTAAATATGACGATTTGAATGTTAGATTTGGTTTCTGAATCCAATAATGATTTACATATTTACAAATGTATGCTAAAGGTTTCAATAAACTCCGTACAGTCGTCTTTGTATATTAATGAAAATAAAGGGATACCAACCAAACTTTGAATTAAGAAGACGACATTTAGGCACTTTAATTGTGTGTATTATTGTTGCTTGAAAATCAACCGTTTTACATGGAAATGGGTCTCTGGTACAAGTTCTAAGATTAAGTTAAATTAGACTATTTAGAGTCATGAATGTTTCAATTGACTCTCTCTTGACAGAATTGCGCATGTCCGATTCACAACGCTAACCTTGAAAGCTTTGTATGAATTTGTTCCTGTGTGTATGGTTCACATTTTATCTTAGAAAAGAAACATTTTACTTTTTTGAGAATTTGAAATTAATTAAAAACTATTTTAAAAAGGCCAAATTTTTAGTAGACAAATAAGCACCCCCCCCCCCCC
>NW_019396080.1:276465-294851 GCF_000591075.1 Eurytemora carolleeae | reverse complement strand
GGGGGGGGGGGGGGGGGGCGGATGCAAGATGGGGAAGGGGTGAACAAAGGTTAACCTCAAATTCGGGAGTGGAACTCATCAATATATGTAATCTTGCGCAGAATTAGAATAAATGCACCGTCAGGCAGAGCGGATAAACAATTACGGAGCTTGTGAAGACATTAAACAGTACATAGCATTATACAATTGCATTGTCTGAGAATCATTGCACATTGTTGGTCCCTGATATTCTAAAAGTACCTGTAGGTCCCTGATATTCTAAAATCACCTGTGGGTGCCTAATATTCTAAAATTACCTGTGGGTCCTTAATATTCTAAAATCACCTGTGGGTCCCTAATATTTTAAGAGTACATGTGGGTCCCTAATATTTTAAAATCATCTGTGGGTCCCTAATATTCTAAAATCACCTGTGGGTCCATAATATTCTAAAATCACCTGTGGGTCCCTTATATTCTAAAATCACCTGTGGGTCCCTGATATTCTAAAATCACCTGTGGGTCCCTAATATTCTAAAATCACCTGTGGGTCCCTAATATTCTAAAATCACCTGTGGGTCCCTAATATTTTCTAGAAAACACCAAACTTTGTCTAAATTATCTCCTTCATTCTCATCCAACCTAAGAATAACAAAATGTTAAAAAAAGTTTAAAATTTTATTTTAAATTTCAACAAGTATTTCAAAGTTTAGGTTATAATATCATAAGCATAACTAAAGCATGGCATAAAAATTTAAGAAAACCTTTATTGGAATCAAACCAAATTCTTTATAAAAACTGACCCTGTACAATTGCCCCTGGGTGTTCCTTGTGAGTCAAAATCTAGAGCTGTGTCGCCCCTGTCACATCTACAGGTATTCTCATATTCTCTCCTCTCTCCAATCTGAAAATACAAAACATTTTTTTTTCATTCAAATTTTTGAAACCCAAATTGAAAGTAATTGATTTTTAGCTGTATAAGAAATATATCATTAATGCACCCCTGATTATACAAAGCATCAAAGGAAAGGAAAGGAAACCATTGAGCGACACTTTAAAAGTAGTGTGGCTTGAATTCTCGAGTTTCAGTCAAAATTTGTTTTCTTGAAGAATTTTTCATCTTTTAGGTCTAAGTTGGTTTAAATGCCACGAATATCTTTGAAAAGCGGGAAATAATTTGAAAAAGAAAAAGTCTCAATATTTGTGGATAACCCTGTAAGCCCAATATACTCAAGATACAGCTGCACAGGGTTACTCTCAAAACATGAGACTTAATAAACAACTTTACTGAATAATTTTAATCTTTATTGGGTCTTGGCAGCAACTTTTTTACTCTTTTCAAAATCATCCAACAAGCATTAAAATACAATGTTTTATACAGAATTGACCAAATTTAACCTTTAAATCTTTTTTAATGAGTTTTAGATCAATATCAAGTTTTATTCTTTGTGGGTAACCCTGAAACCACCAATATGTGAAAACTTTAACCTCTATAACAATAAGATGAGATGACTAGGACCCAGTAAATAATGTAGACTTAGTTTAATAACAATACAGATAGAACACTAGATGTCTTCTTTTCAAGATTTAGAGGTGTTTGTTCACTATAAGCCAAAAGTCCGAATGAGTTACGCGTATGCTTTCTCTCAATTGTGTGTTTGTTCTGTGACCGAAAACCCCTAAATCTTGAAAAGACGACATCTAGTGTTCTCTCTGTATTGTTATTAATCTATGAATGCAGAATACAGAATACAGTTACTATTCAATGCAAATGCATCAATAAATTGAATTTGGGTAAACCTTTTTTTTCAAAAAAAACTAAATTGTTTGGGAATTGAGTTTGGCACAGATTTAACAAACTACAGGGTGACCCCAAAAAACAGGGATTAGCGTTGTTGGGCCTCAATAATCTATTACATGTACTGGAGCACATTTTCGAGTCATTTAAGAAAGATTAAAAGGGCTGAAAAACGCCAATCACTGTTTCCCACAAACTTTCTACTTCATATAACTCTTCAACCCTGCAAATGTAGACCTTTGATATTTCAAACTTAGACTATTTGATCTAACAGAATCCATAGTTAGAAATATCAAATCTCTACAGCATCATGCTGCAAAGATGGGATTAAAAATAAGAGTTTGTCGCAAAGATTCATTTCTTTAGTATACAAAAATTGGGGCACCATGTAGTTTTCATCGGAAATTTCTTTTTACAAAAAAAACTTTTAAAGATTTTTTACCCGATTTCTGCAGACTGGAGCCGGGAAAAGTATCTCAGTTGGTTTTTCTAAAAAAGGATTTATTTTGATCAAATATTACAAAAAAGATAATGCTTCTTATCTAAATCTAAAACTGTTAAAAGTTATTCGCTATTTCCTATTCATCTACATTCTACAGTTAGGAAAACTTCCTATTACACATGTACAGAAAAATTGACACTTAATACGAGAAAATTTTACGTCATCAGTAAAGTCTCATCTTTAGAGGATAACTCTGAACCTAAATCAACTGATGCTGGTGCTATTAACTAGTTTGGTATAGATGTACCTTAATTGGTGTTAGGTATTTTCCCAAAGGCATTTTCTCAATGGCGACTTCCCAAGTGACAATTTCAAAAGTGACAACTTGCCAAATTTCCCAAGCGGCAACTTCCGTTAGGTTAGGCCCTCTGAGCCTTGGGAAATTGCACATTTGGAAAATTTTCACTTGGAAAAATACCCTTGGGAAAATGCCACTTGGGAAAAATCTTTAAGGAAAGTACCTAACATCCTGAATTTGAATGCTGGTATATAAATCAGTTTGGTATAGCTAAACCTAATTTAACTTCTGGTGCTATAAACCAGTTTAGTATACCTGTACCTGATTTAACTGCTGGGCTATTAATTAGTTTGGTATAGATATACCTAATTTAACTGCTGGGGCCATAAATCAGTTTGGGGATAGATGTACCTGATTTAACTGCTGGGCTATTAACTAGTTTGGTATAGATATACCTAATTTAACTGCTGGGGCCATAAATCAGTTTTGGGATAGATGAACCTAATTTAACTGCTGGAGCTATAAACTAGTTTGGTATAGATGTACCTAATTTAACTGCTGGGGCCATAAATCAGTTTGGGGATAGATATACCTAATTTAACTGCTGGGGCCATAAACCAGTTTGGGGATAGATATACCTAATTTAACTGCTGGGGCCATAAACCAGTTTGGTATAGATGTACCTAATTTAACTAATGGGGCTATAAACTATAGTTTGGTATAGATGTACCTAATTTAACTGAAGGGGCTATAAACCAGTTTGGTATAGATGTACCTAATCTACTTGCTGGGGCTATAAATTAGTTTGGTATAGATGTACCTAATTTAACTGCTGGAACTATAAACTAGATTGGTATAGATATGTACCTAATTTAACTGAAGGGGCTATAAACTAGTTTGGTATAGCTGTACCTAATTTAACTGCTGGGGCTCCAAACCAATTTGGTATAGCTCCTGGGACTGAAACATCAATACAAACTCCTTCCTGTATTGAGAAATATCTCTCATCGCACTCAACCCCTTAAATATTAATCAATATCAAAATTTATATTATTCCTTTTTTCTTATTTTTTTTATTTTTTTAAACATTTTTTTTATGACTTACTTGTTCCTGGACAGCCCTCGGCACAATCCCCCCAAGCATAATCAATTACAACACTAAAATATATTTGAACAATTTTGAACATCTTTGTTGTTTTATTAAGGTTAGTTTCCCAATAAACATCGAAACAGCGGATCCAATGGGTCAAAATTATGTATTATTATTTATCATGGTCATGACTCCTGTTCAAAAAAAAGTAACTTAAATATTTTTAGAATTATGAAAAAGAAAAAACCACAAAATGGTTTACTGTTTTCTTCAATGTATCTGTTAAAGAAAATTAAAATTATGAAGAAGAAAAAATCCCACAATCGTAAATGAATTTGTTCAATGTATCTGTAAAGAAACCGTTTTAGAACTAAATGTAAATTTAAATTGAGAAAAGGGCCTTAAGATCTCAGAGGCCTAAACTTTTGTGTGGAAATTTTTATTCTTGAACTCTTAGTCTCTATATCCAATGTGGACACTTTTAAGTTCAAGAAGCAATGCTTGATCACTCAATTAAAGTTATTCTTGCACGGCATAACTATCACGAGATACAGGGTTACCCATAAAGGATGATGCTTCAGAGACGACTGTACGGAATATTTGTTTAATCCATTTTCTTGCATTCAGTGTTCCTTGTAGGCTAAAACTGGCTTATTTCAGAGCTTAATCATTTTTTAAACCATCAAATTACTGATTGGAATGCAGAAATCAAAAATCAAGCTTCAAACCGTCATAAAGTTATGAGTGTTGGGTTGTTTTTACAGTCTCATCCTTTGTGGGTAACCCTGTATCCCTGGAATTAAATAAATATGTAGGTCTGCATATATTGCATAAGATGGAGATCAATGTTTGATCCTAAGATTCAAAACACAAAAGTTCTGACTTTAGTAAAGTTATATTTTTTCATAAACATATCCAGCTTCAAGTACAATTGTTTATATCTATATACAACATAGTAAAGATATATTTTTCATGTAAAGTAATCATTTACTAGCTAGACCTATCCGGCTTCAAGTACAATTGTTAATATCTATATACGAAGTAGTAAAGATATATTTCTCATGTAAAGTAATCATTTACTAGCTAGACCTATCCGGCTTCAAGTACAATTGTTAATATCTATATACGAAGTAGTAAAAATATTTTTTTATGTAAAGTAATCATTTACTAGCTAAACCTATCCGGCTTCAAGTACAATTGTTAATATCTATATACGACGTCGTAAAGATATATTTTTTTATGTAAAGTAATCATTTACTAGCTAAACCTATCCGGCTTCAAGTACAATTGTTAATATTATATACGAAGTAGTAAAGATATATTTTTTTATGTAAAGTAATCATTTACTAGCTAAACCTATCCGGCTTCAAATACAATTGTTAAAAGTTTATGTACGACGTAGTAAAGATAGTGTATACTTCAATAAAACTAAAATTAGGTATTTTTACATCCGTATGTTGTAAACTCACGAAGTTACTTGAAGAATCACATTTCCTTGGTAAAGGTCATCTTTAGTTTATTCTTAACGTATTCTGTAATACAGGGTTATTCAAAAAGAATTATACTTTATAGAGATGACTGTACGTAATTTTTTTAATCCTTTTTCTTATATGATCATGCATTCCTGCATTTAATAACAAGCTTCATTATCACCAAACCTTTTAGTAACACATTAAAAGGCAATGTCTATATTTACACTTTTTTTACAACTTTTGTATTGCAAATCTCGGGATAAAGCAATGATTTGCATCTTATACAGATCTACGATTAATTTTATTCCTTTTCTATATCCATTTATATTCATTTCATACCCTACAGGAATAACTTGAATTGGGGGATCAAGCATTGATCCACAATTTTAAAACTGCTCACGACACGTACATTGGATATGGAGATCAAGTGTTCAAGATTAACAATTTATCCTCTTCACACAAAAGTTACGATCTCTACAGACATTCTGACACGCCCTTTACAATTTCGCCATTTTTAGGCTTTCAATTTTTTTAACACTATACAAAATGATGACTTTTACTTTCCTCGAAACACTAAAATTTCCTTGAAATTTTTCACGGAAAGATAAATACAGATCTTTCAGTGTATAAATTTACCCGTCAGAGTCCACAGCTGTAGCACACCAGGGTTGTCTGGTGTCAGAATCCCTGAAATATAATTTCAATAAAATGTTCCCGCCAAATTTCTCCGCCATCTTTTTTTTTGCATAATTTTTCATTTAACACTAGCAACAACCTTTAAATAGGTCTGCAAAGACGATCAGGTTCAAATTTGATTTAAACTTGTTTTACATTTATGGTTCAATTTTCATAGGGCTGGGCAATATCTCCGTTCACGCATGATAGGATTTTGAAAATCAACGGAAGATTCGGTTTATTTCTTGATTTTTAACGAACTAAAATATCTGTGCATGAAAATAAATACGGAAAATAAAAAAAACGAACGGAAGCGTTTTAAATGAATCACGAAACTTGCATAAAATTAATGTTTTGGTGTTTTTAAATGTTGTCTTATGTTTGTTCCCTCACAGGCGATTTGTTAACATTAACTAATATATTAAATATTCATTGAAGACTGGCAAAATTAACGTAATCCAGAATATCGGTCGTTAACTCCGTTAATAAAATTGAGATCTAAAAAAACGATAACTTTAAGTAAGAAATGGGGAAAAACGTTTACTCTGCGGAACGTTCAGTTTTCAGCTAAGGGCAACCGAAAAACATAAAAATTTAGTTCGTTTTAAAATTTAAAATAACCGTTAACGGTTGGTTTTTTAAAAGTCTGAATGTGCACACTGCACTGTACTGATCTTATTTCTTTAACTGTGTTAAATTAGTTGTTTCCGTTAAAGGCTAATTTTGAAGCAGAAGCCACATTTAACGTCAAGAATGTCAATTCTAATAATTCTATAGATTAATGATGTCACATCCTGTTCAGACAACTATGGGATCAGGTGACGATCCCGCATTTTTTTTTATTTGCGTCGGGATTTGCCTGAAAAATCCTGACATTTTTAACCTATTTTCTCATTATCATAGTCTTGATATTTCAACAGCAGTGTAAAAAGTGTTAAGCTAATAAAGTTAATTACAATCTGATAAATAACATTTAAAAGATTTCACATAAAAAAAGATTATATACTTTAGAACCATGGTTTCAGCTTGAAACAGAAAACATTTAAGCTGCATTAATTATATTCGCAATTTAATCAATTCTGGATGATGTTTTAATGATCATTCAGTTATAGGCGATTAAATCAATACAATGAAGACGACTTTCGATTTTTCAATCTGTTTATATCAAGCTGTTACACAGTATGGATACACATAAACATTTGAAGTAAAGAAAAGCTGTCAATTAAAAAGCTTCTTTTTGATTGCTTGTAAACTTGCAAATTCGAAAAAAGCTTGTTAACAATCAAAACTTAAATAAATAAGTCGTCTTCCTTGTATTGATATAATCGCCTACCACTGTATTAACAAATACCATGCATTCATGTTATAAATTTTTGTATAGCCTTGTTGAAGACGAATTTAATTACGTTAAAAAATTCAATCATTGAAAGACGACATTTATTTTTAACTGGTGAAAAAAAAATCCGTAAATTATAAAAATTATTCCTACCTGGCTGTACACTCCGTATATGTCTGGTTTTGATAAGTAAAAGGAAATATACAAGGTAATCCACTATCTCCTACAGTGTTGCAGGGCACTAAACAGAAAGGGTTTGTTAATTATCTATATTTATAAAAGTAGTAATCTCTGTTTGTTTAGATGTCCGAACCTAACTCATATTTAAAATAGTAAAAAAAAATTTAAAGAAATATTTTTGGCCTTTTGATCGTTCTATCCTATGTCGTTTGACCCGGGGTTGTTCTATATCTGCGCATTATTCTAACAACATGATCGCTAGTTCAAAATTTACTCGTTCCATAACAGTGTAGGATAGATTTTAATCTCTCTATCTCTCTCTCTCATTCTCTTCGTTCATCGTTTATTTTTAACATTTTCTTAAATTCATTCCTTGTTTTTCTTCTACTGTTGACATTTCAATGTCACACCTAGTTCATTTTAATTCTTTCTATCTCAGATGTTGGTTAATGCAAAAGAAGATTTTTAAAAAATGAGAAAAAAATTTTATCCCAAAGTTTTTCAACATTATATTAGACATATATTACAAAACATTATTGAGAATTTAAGAGTCATGTTTTGAAGAGTCTCTTACAGCTAACAAAACTTGTAAAGGTTTAAAATCGAATAAAAAAGAAAGATGCCTTTAACTACTTATATATTACACAATTTTATTATCATTACACTTTTATTCTACACTGCTAGAATCCATTAAGTTGCAAAGATGATTGATAACGAAGATTATCCCTGCATGAGCTGCACCCTATAGGTGGAAAATGCATCCAAGTAAGCCTTAATAATGGATTTACGCAAAAACTGCATTCTCAACAATAAATCTGGTAATGCAACAGCAATATATAGTATCTCGCACAATTTTTAACTTATTCGTTATACAACATCATACACAACAATTGTACACCTTTAAACTTATGCAAAAAAAACTGGAAGGTGGGGGGTTTGTTGAAATTTGATCTTCAACTATTTCCATAGTAACATGAAGATGTTTATAAAAACCTAAGGTATTCGTGATGTTAAATCCGACTATACCAATTAAACCTTAACCTTACTCTTCCTTTAACCCCCCCCCCTCTGAGTCCATACAATTTAATAGACAATCCCCCCCCCCATTCAACCACCCACTAGGTTGTAGCCGAAACATATTGCAATTAGTGAAATAAGTCGAATATTTTGTATTTTTAATCTCTATAGATATACAGGGTGTCCCAAAAAACATGGGAATTCAGTGACGAATTCGATATCGTCTTTGTTATGAATTAGCATTGTGATACCTAATTTCAAAAGCCATTATATTATTATGTCTGCTAGAGTTTATTTTATGAAAAGGGTAAAAGACTGTAAATATGTGTCTATAATGTCTCCGCAAGATGAAGAGTGAATACGGACAAGTTTACTCTGTTTGTATTCTGCAATTTGCTTGTTTAACTAAGTACAACCGTATGCAGTCAAAACATAAACAAACAAAATGTGAACATAGCAGACGAAACTCTTACAGATTATAGCTTTCTCAGTATGTATCACTATACTATATCAAAGAATTAGTTTAAAAGACGATATCGAATTCGTCACTGAATACCCATGTTTTTTGGGACACCCTGTAGCACTAAAAGTAATTATGTATCTTTTCTTCTCCGACATATTATGTTATTTTATTTTTTTATATCTTTTTTGTGTTAAAGTTTAGTTAACATTTAAACTATTTCAGTTAGATACATATTGTATAAAATATCCAAAAAAAATATTTCTAATTCTGGTTCCGCGGCCAATAAAAGATAAAAGTATAAAATATAAAAAAATGGATGAAAATGAGTCTAACTCCAAAATTGAATCATGCTGACTTTCAGCCCGTGAAGTTATGATTAGTAGTTAATCAACTTGTTTCGTGAATGCGTATGAAATTGAATTTGCGTAAAAATATACGCAAATACGTTTGCAGCCTTCACGACCGCAATTACGAACGTGCATAAAATCATAGGAATGATCATAACTCACAACTCTGTAGAATTCACACATTTTGGGTGGCAAGATTTGCTAAAGGAATTATAATTGTAAACATTTTTTTCATTTTAATCAAGAATTAACTTTTATGCCTGGTTGCATTTTAAATTCAGTGAATAATTCAAGATTTTATTACAAATAAAAAATTGCAACAAAAAATGCATTTTTTATTGAATAAATGCATTAATCAAAAACATTCTGACAATTGAATCTAATTCACCAATCTTTAAGATAAAGATGTTTAAAAACGACGGCAGTTGAAAAAAAAGATTTTGACAATATATTTCAGCGTATTTTTACTTACAGCATGTTTTTAGGCATTGAAGCCCATCTCCACATTTGCCTGATATATCAGATGCTCCACCACACTTCTGCAGCTCAGCCTAAACCACCAGTTTAAATTTTGTTTGTGGTACCACAAGCATTAAAAAGAGTTGAAAATCACAATTAGATTATGAATTAGATTATGAATCACAATTAGATTATGATTATTATGAATAATATTTTTAAATCTCGAATGATTTTTTGTCGAGGACAATTAGCAACGATAGATCGTTATTCTGCACAATGATTATTTTCCCAAAATGTAATTAAATTTTGTAGATTTCGAAAATGTTGACCTTTGCGCATTTCATGCAGCAGCCGCACTCATCAAGGGCATAGAATCCACTGTCACAGCAAGTTGGGGGTTCAGGACACTTTAAATAACATTATTACTGATGAGAGAAAAATACAAAAAAGAATTAAGAAGAAGAAACACAGCAATTTGTGTATTTCAGTAATAACATTTGTTTTTGTTGAAATATTTTTTAAAAATGCAAATTTAAAATGAATTTTTAGCTCGAATTAGTAAAAAAAAAATAAAAATAAAATTATGATGCATACAACTTTTTTAACATTTGTAAATATTTTTTTTATTACTTTGAACGCACTGCCTAGAAGAAGGCATAAACAGGCTTGAACTTGTGGGGCTGGAAGCAGGAGGGAAAGTAAGACGACCACCAATAATATTCTCTATTTCAAGTCCGGGGATTTATTGAACAATTTTAGAAAAAATCTGTAAAAAAATCTTAACAAAAATAGTTTTAAATTCAATAATATCTTATGGGAACTACAACATTTTGCACTCTTTTGATCTTGCTAGTTATTCAACTATGTGTTTTCCTTCTCTTAATTAACAAAATACGAATCTGATTTTACAATAAATTAATTTTATTTATTTCAAGATATAAATCCCCGTTCCTGCATTTTTAGATTTGTGATTAAAATATGGTTTACTTTCTTAGATAAAACGATTTTACGAATTCTCTTTCATGAAAAATCGAATAAACTTAGAAAATGTTTAAACATCTATAATATGTCGCTATCCGCACTAAATAATAAAAATGGCGTAAATTATACATAAAGAAAAAGCTATAAAAAATAAATTCGACACTTATAAATTAGGACATTTTGTGTGCTTATCCAACATTATTTTTTGGAGGGAAAATCTACTTTTAAGACTTTTTGTTAATTTACAAACTGCACCTAATGCAAATTTTAAGATAAAGTAATATGCAGGACCAGAAAAATCAAGAACAAATATAATTTTCATTTTCTCTTGTTGTCATTTAAAACAAATCTATTTAATTTCAACCATATTTGTAAGATATACTATAGAATTTTAAAAGATAAGAAATCATGGTGGCTCTGAAAACTAAACTTCCATAACATTTTTGGATTTTTTAGTTTCACATTTTCATTACTATAATACTTGTTCAGCTTCAAAACCGGTAAATGTCTAAAATTTTCCAATGGAATTGAGTCTTTGGAACAAAATCAAGTATTTAAACCACAATATCTTTAGAACCCGTTGTTGTAAACCTTTGATATTTCAAACTCAGATTATTTGATTTAACAGAATTCATAGTTTGAAATATCTAAGGTCTACAACATTTGTTTCCATAGATATAGTGATTAGAAAATCAGAATTTGTGGCAAAAACTCAATTCCTTTTTATTAGTATATATAAAAATTGAAAATATGTTGTAGATCTCAAAGAGTATAAGTTTAATGCAAAAATCTCTTTTTTTAAACGGAAAACTCCGCTAACATTTTATTTTTGGAGAATTGAGTAAAAATGACAACTCGAAGAGAAACAGATAAAAGCTACAATTAATCTTTAAAAAATGAAGTGAAGGATCAAAATTCTCTAAAAAAAACTCGAATTTCAACACTTCATCATTTCCTATTTTTCCTTATTTTTAAATTGTCGTTTTTTGTAACATCGATTTTATCGTTCAGTTTTATGATCATTTATATCAAGAATATTTTGTTGCGGTTTTAGCCTGTCCCCTTTTATTTTAAGTTTGCGCCAAATATTCCTTGTGTTTGTGCAGGATACTCGACCTGGAGAGGGTTCAGCTCAACCCTCAACTTTAAACTGTTCTCATCCTTGTCTCAGGGTTCTACCAGGGAAACGGATAGATAGATAGCAAGGATGGGTGCATACTGCATGAGAATATGGCGTCTCAAAAATGAATTGTGCATCCTAGTTTTTAAGATCTACGAGGTACCCTGTATGAGTCCAAATATGACTATTAAAGATATAAAGTAGAATTTGTCCAATCAGATTTTGAAAAAAAATTTGATTTTTTAAAGAAAAAAAAAATGAAGAAAAATACGTTTCGAATATATTTCTAGACTTTGTTATCCCTGGGGTATTTAGGTGTTCCCTCAAAAAAATGGAGCCCATATTCAGTCCAGCTATAGCTAACTTACAAATAAATATATATGAGCGAAGAGCTAATTATTATAAAGATTATTTAGAAAAATGTAATTACTCCTAAATAAACTTTACCATGACGCCTAGTTTCATGACTGGTTTCACGTGACACCCCCCCCCTCTGTTTTCTTATTGTGATACAAATTAGTTAGTAAAAATCAAAATATTTATGCGAAATCTTATTATAAAGCAAAAAATGTGCACAAAAAATTGCACAAATTGCAACAACTTATACATTTTTAAAAAAGTCCTTGACTCAGCAAATTCAAATGTGCAAAAACATTTGCAAAATTTTTAAAACCTAAATGTGTATTTAAGAAAAACCGAAAATGTGCAAATTCCCGGTAAAGACGTCTGTGCAAAAATCTGTGCAAAATGTCTATCCAAAAATTGTTTAATTTGGTTAATGGCCTTTGGCATAGGCTTTCCAAAGAGCTATCAAATGTTGAAATCCAATAACTAAGATTTAGTCTGGTATAGGTAAAATAAGGCATTTAGGACTGAGGACTCAGGCAGTATGTATAAAAGCCCAGCTTTCAGCCTTAAGAGATGGGCATGTGTTAGTTTGAAAAGTCAGAAAATTTGAAATTCCTTGCTCAAATTGCCCCCCCCCCCCCCGGGTAAATATGGTTAATCATGGCAAAAGGGCAATTAAAAGGACTGACATTGTAATTTGAAATGTTCCTCCCTCCATCTAAAAAGCCACTTTTGCAGAGAAACAACAATTGAAAAAATTCAGCTTTCAGGAAACAAAAGCATGGGTATATAATTCATATTTGACTAGACAACGCTTTTAAGTAAGGATACCTCTGTGAATCGGAAATGCCTCTAGCTCTTTACAACGGGGAATACTTAAAATCTGTACATGTTCCCTTAAAATCTGTACATGTTCCCTTAAAATCTGTACATGTTCCCTTAAAATCTGTACATGTTCCCTTAAAGTTCTAATCCACGAAGGCCAAATGTAACTTTCATAATTTAAGAAATGAATTTTTGAAGACGGAAAAAGTTTCAAAATCAATTTAGGAAAAAGGGCTATTTTAAAAACAAATTTTGTTTAGGGTTAGCTTATCCCTAACAGTGGAGGCTAAATCTATATTTGCAGCCCCAGTTTAGGTAATTCTCATCGAACAAGAGGTAAATATCTGAGGTCAATGACCTTCATCTTGAAATGTGAGATATAGCCTAAATCTGGGTTTATGAAGGTCAGTCAACTATATTCTTGATCATATGTACATAAAGATTGTTATAAGCCTAATGCCATCCTTCTATTTTAATTGTTCAACGCGCGCGCGCAATCTGCCAAAGTAAAATTCTAATTTTTTAAAGCTATGACTTAAAGAACCCCATTGAGAATTTGATAAAAAATGAATATAAGAGCATACTAATATTAATATTTTAGACACCCTATAAGTGATGAACACAGACAGACGTTACTGTTGCGACGCTTAATCTATCCCTGCTATCCCTAACAGACAGACAGTAAACCAAAGAGAATAGAATATATATTAGAGGGTTTACTAGAAAAAAGTGTAAAACGTCCATTTTATTGTACTGTTTCCATACTGCAGGTGTACTTCACATATTTATGCTATATAACCTTTTGGGCCCTGGAATATCATTTTATAGAAAATCTAAAATTAATGTTAAAAGAAAACCAAATAATGAAATAGGCTGGTTTCATAATTGACCAATGATCATTTCACATAGACTCTACGCCTTCCACTTTACAAACGATGATTTTCAGTTATAACTATAAATCAAATGATAGTTTTTATTCACCTAATTCATTATAAAGTTTATTTAACAGCTTTAAAAGTTTCGAAATTGAAATGAATAGTCAAGGGAACATACTGTATTAATTAATTCACATAATTTGTGAACATTTACATGATTTGTACACTTTGAACTCCCTTTCAGGCTGAAAGGGACTGAAAAATTCATACCGAGGGATTGTCTAAATTCCACTCTAATATTTATTCTATTCTCTTTAAGTGATAATACATTTATAATGTGGTTTGTACATTGTCCAATTAAAAACTACACCATTTAAATATGTATTTATATCTTTGTGTGTGAATAAATCTTTATAATAATAATAAAAATTAAAAACGGTCCCTTTAAAGCTTTGTCTGATCAATTACAGAGAGAGTCAAAAAAAGTGTGATTTGCGGCGCCTGGTACAAAATTGTACCTTTTTGTGCAACTCTCCTGAATGGTGTTTTTTCAATATTATTTGAAAATTTGTAATATTTTTTGGTACTCCAATGGTCCAAAAAAAATCCGCGAACTTTTTTTTCTCTCAAAATCAAAAGTTCAGAAAAACAAAAATGTGTAAATAAATTATTTCCATCGAAATCTAAAATTTTAAAAAGATTGAATTCGCAATTTTTAGTTCTGCAGTCTAATTTTTAAGGATAAGTTATTTGAATTCTCTAGTTCCTTTCTTCTTAGTATATTCTATAGTATTAAATATACGTTGTTCATTTGAAACCTTAAGAACCATTAAAAAACAATTTTTCCGTAAAAATTAGACCAGAACTGAAAATAACGAATTTTCTCATTACAATTTTGCAAATTTTTTGCGATTCTGTGATTCAATCTTTTTTAAAATTTTCAAATGGTTCCAGAGTTATGATCGTACATACAACAAATAAGCAAAAATCCAAACAGACAGACAAAAACACTACTTTAGATATAAATATATAGATTAGTAGATAAGTAGATATATATAAAAGTAGATTACATAGATTATAAATAATCTTTAAAAAGAGACCTTTAGATGCATTAAACACTGATAATCATGATTGATGATAATTATTGTTTAACAAGAAAATAATCTTCTTATAAATCTACAAAATGCAAAATGTTTAAAGGGACTAACGTTGTCATTTCAAGCGAGACTCCATTTTCAAAGGGACATGGCCGATTTACATCTATTTCTCTAGCATGGAAAGTGTTATGGAAAGTGTTTAATTCTAACAGTTTCCTGCTTTTTGCTAAGGACAAATCCGCAGGTCACCTGCAAAGAGAAACCACAATAAAAGATAATAAATCTTCAAAGAGAAAACATGGATATCTCATTTATTCTTGTTCATTGTATGAGTACCGAGTAGTTTAAAACTGCAAGTCACTTTCAAATATAAACAACAATTGAAAATAATTTGTTTCGAAAAATTAAAACGTGAATATCTCAATAAACATCAAACAACAACAAACTTTTATGAGTGTATTGTGGTTTAGACAGTGCCACTTTCTTTTTGTATTAAAAGGTCACTTTAAATTGCGTTTTCAGCCACTTTAATGCTTTATATCTATCTATAAATTTGGCTTGTCTTTTTGTCTGTTTGTTTGTTTGTCTGTTTGTATCCAATAAACGTCAAAACGGCTGAACCGATCGGGCCCAAATTTTTTGTGGGACATCTAGGGACCCCAGGGAAGATTATGAATGATTGAAATTTTAAAAATTTGTGTTTTAAAGGTTTTTAATTTTGTAAAAAAATTTAAATTTTTGAAAATCCGCGAATTTTATTGTCCGCAGGACATGATCGGGGTTTTACGATCAAATCTCGGATTTTTTTATTATTGCGAAGATTTGGTGTTGTCTGGTTTTTTATTGATCTACCATTCATCCATCATCATTCACTTGGATCAATCCACTTAAAGCTTCTTTCTTGTTGAGAAGAAAGCACGCACCCTTTCGCTACGAGAGATGTTGACAGCCACCCCTCTGTCCTCCTACATCCGTCAGGTGGTCATAACTGCTTAACCAGATGTTTTTTAAACCACAGGTTTGTGTGGAGTACGGGAATCGAACCCGTGAACACCAGTCTGGACACCAATTCAGTTGCTGACTGTGGACAATTGTGCTCAACTTCAGTGATCTAACGAGACATCAATGTATTTTACATAATTGGAAAATGTGCTTAATCATATTTATCATTTAATGTTTTGTAATCAATGTGCATTTGAGTTCATTGCTCGAAAATCTACGTTCACTTTGTCTCTATTTTAATTACGCGCATATATCACATATATGGCAAATAAAGATAAAAACATAAGTAAAACGCAATAAGTGACCTACAGGGTTACTCACAAAGAATAAGTCTTTAGAGACGACTGTACGGAATTTATAGAGTCAGGTTTCTTATAATTATAATTTCTTGCATTTATTAGCTTGCTTCTTTCTTTGCCAAGTCATTGAAAACCCATTTTAAGTATACATTCAAGGCAGAAATTATATTTTAAACTTGGAATCCTATTATTTGATGAGTTTCAGGTCGTCTTTGCAGTCTCATCCTTTGTGGGTAACCCAGTAGCTCTAGCGAAAAAAATGCAATTAAATAAGACGATGAGTAAGATAAAAATGTGCAATAGTAGAATAGAATAATATGTACATCTTTAACTCCATGTGCATCAAAGCAAACCATTTTGTAAATACCTTATAATAAAAAATCGACAAGAAAAAAATATTTTATGTTGGAATTGCTTTATTTTCACTCTCAGAAGAAGGAAAAAATTGGAAAAATAATTATATAAGTTAGATATTTTCTTTTCTTTCTTGATCAAAAATGCATTTAGTTGTAACCAAACAAAACACTCAAACTCAGACTTTACGTGTGTATATTGTGTTTTATGTAAGAATAAGATTTGAATAGAAACCTTTGTAAATTGTCACGTTTTTTTAAGAATTTTGACAAAGGAAATGTTTCTAAGAAAAAAATATTCTAAATTATAAGTGAAATTCGGTTTGTTTGGCCGAAATATTTACTTGGTATTTATGCATGTATGATGTAGGGCTGGGTAGTTTTGAAAAAAAAATGTCCGTTAAGAAATGCGCAGTTTTTTAAGAATGGAGGAAAATTTTGTTAACGATTGAAAGTTTCTTATAAGAAAAGCGGGAAATTCCGTCAAGATTTGTGTAGTCCTTAACAAAAGAAATGAAGTAGCTGTCATGAAAAAAAATAAAGAAATATCGACGAATGTTTTTAAAAAATATATGCAGATATCGGTAATCTTTACAGTTTAAAGGATATCGGACACAATCTTTCTCTTAACTATCAATGTCAATCTGGATATGATCTATCTCTTTACTTTCAATGTCAATCCGGACACGATCTTTCTCTTAACTATCAATGTCAATCCTGACACGATCTATCTCTTTACTATCAATGTCAATCCTGACATGATCTATCTCTTTACTATCAATGTCAATCTGGACATGATCTATCTCTCTACCATCAATGTCAATCTGGACATGATCTATCTCTTTACCGTCAATGTCAATCTGAACCTGTTCTATCTCTTTACTATTAATGTCAATCTGGACACGATCTATCTCTTTACCGTCCATGTCAATCTGGACATGATCTATCTCTTTACCGTCAATGTCAATCTGAACCTGTTCTATCTCTTTACTATTAATGTCAATCTGGACACGATCTATCTCTTTACCGTCCATGTCAATCTGGACATAATCTATCTCTTTACCGTCAATGTCAATCTGAACCTGTTCTATCTCTTTACTATTAATGTCAATCCGGACATGATCTATCTCTTTACTATCAATCTCAATCCAGACATGATCTATCTCTTTACTATCAATGTCAATCTGGACATGATCTATCTCTTTTCTATAAATGTCAATCTGGACACGATCTATCTCTTTACTGTCAATGTCAATCTGGACACGATCTATCTCTCTACCATCAATGTCAATCCGGACATGATCTATCTCTTTACCGTCAATGTCAATCTGAACCTGATCTATCTCTTTACTATCAATGTCAATCCGGACATGATCTATCAGTTCCCAATCTAGTTCTATATTTCAAGAGAGTGATTCAGGACGCTTCTTGTTTCCTAACCAAGAAGTATTTACTCTCAGACTGTAATCAAAGCAGAGTCTAATTCCAACTAAATGTATTTTGTGTTCTATCTTACAAGTCAAGTGAATCAATGTAATTACAAGTTTTACGACGTTATATACACGCGTAGTTAAGCTAATCACAATACAGGTTTGACGTAGTTATTTACAGACGTAGTTAGTTTAGGTTAATCGCAATACAAGTTCTACTAAGCTGTTTACAAACTTGGATAATTAATAATGTACAACGTAGTTCAGGTTTGCAGATATAGTGTTACATGAAATTCATTACATGTCTGGTTGTCTGTCATATGTCTGTGTCTGTCTGTAAGGACAGGGGTTGTTTATTCAATAAAATTCATTTCGACATTAGTAATACGAAAACTATGATAGATGCATGTACTTATAAATAAAAAATGCTGCAGTTGCCCGCCCCTTTCTGACTCCGCCCCACTAAAAATCTCCCCCCCATCTTGACAACGCTTAGACAGACA